>NC_057802.1:326318935-326327649 GCF_018294505.1 Triticum aestivum | reverse complement strand
GTGGCGTGCTCCGGTAGGCTGCGGGCGGCGGCGGCGAAGTGTCCAGAGGCGGCGGACGTGTCCGGCGGCGGCGGGGAAAAAACTAGGGTTTCATCTGCGAACGTAAATTCGGGGTGCTCACATATAAATAGATAGAGGGAGCTAGGAGGCTTCAAATGAGGTGCGGTTTTCGCCCACACGATCGTGATCGAACGACCTAGAGCATGGAAGAGAGTTTGGTGGGTTTTGGGCTGGTTTTGGAGGGGGGTTTTGCTGGACACTCAAATGAACTTTGCGGATGCCCGGTTAACCGTTGGAGTACCAAACGACCTCCGAATGGAACGAAACTTGACCGGTAGTCTCCGGGTGGTATAATAAAGCCACTTGACAAGCCTCGGTCCATTCCGAGAAAGTTTGACACACGCACACGAAAGAAAACAAGAGGGGTGCACCGGAGGAGATAGGAGCGCCGGATTGGAAAACGGACAACGGGGAAAATGCTCGAATGCATGAGACGAACACGTATGCGAATGCAATGCACATGATGACATGATATGAAAATGCATGACATGAAAAAATACAAAACGAAAAACAAAACCCGACAACGGAGGGAAAAACATATCACATAGCCGGAAATGGCAAGAGTCGGAGTTACAAATATGGCAAGTTACATGCGGGGTGTTACAACACTCCACCACTACGAGAGGATCTCGTCCCGAGATCTAGGACTGAAAGAACTCCGGATATTCAGAACGGAGATGGTCCTCGCGTTCCCAGGTGGCTTCCCGGTCGGAATGGTGCGACCACTTCACTTTCAGGAATTTGATAGACTTGTTGCGAGTCTTGCGCTCAGTTTCTTCAGGAATAGCAACTGGGTGCTCATGATAAGACAAATCTTCTTGGAGGTCAATCTCTTCGAAGTCGATAGTGCGCTCAGGCGTCTTGAAGCACTTGCGGAGCTGTGACACGTGGAACACATCGTGCACGTTCGCGAAGTTGGAAGGAAGCTCAAGTTGATAGGCGAGGTCGCCTCTTTTGCCAATGATCTTGAAAGGACCCACGTATCTAGGGGCAAGCTTCCCTTTGATACCGAAGCGACGAGTGCCTTTCATTGGAGAGACGCGGAGGTAGACATGGTCTCCGATCTCGAAAGCCAAATCACGATGCTTACTATCATAGTAACTCTTCTGGCGCGATTGCGCGGCTTTGAGATTATCACGGATGACTTTACACATTTCTTCAGCTTCAGTGATTAAGTCATTGCCAAGAAGTTGGCGTTCACCAGTCTCTGACCAATTAAGAGGGGTACGGCACTTTCTGCCATAGAGAATCTCGAATGGGGCCTTGCCCGAACTCGCTTGGAAGCTGTTGTTGTAGGAGAATTCAGCATAAGGAAGACAATCTTCCCATTTCATGCCAAAGGAAATGACACAAGCCCTGAGCATATCTTCAAGAATTTGATTGACTCGCTCGACTTGGCCACTAGTTTGAGGATGGAAAGCTGTGCTGAAGCGAATGTTTGTGCCCATGGCCTTCTGGAAGGAGTCCCAGAACTTAGAGGTGAAGATGCTTCCACGATCTGAAGAAATCAATTGTGGAATGACGTGCAAGGAGACAATTCTGGAGGTGTAGAGCTCTGCCAGCTGAGCTGCTGTGATGGATTCTTTGATAGGAAGGAAATGAGCCACTTTAGAGAGCTTGTCGATGACAACGAAGATAGCGTCATTTCCGCGCTTGGACTTTGGAAATCCAGTCACGAAGTCCATTTCGATATGATAAACTTCCATTCTGGGATAGCAAGAGGTTGGAGGAGACCAGCTGGTCGTTGGTGTTCTGCTTTCACTCTTCGACAGACATCACATTCATTCACGAATTGAGCAATTTCTCGCTTCATTCGAGTCCACCAATACGACTGCTTGAGGTCATGATACATCTTCGTACTTCCAGGATGAATGGAAAGGAGAGAATTGTGCGCCTCGTTCATTATGACTTTCCTTAGATCACCTTTCGGAACCACAAACCGGTCCTCGAAGAACAAAGTGTCTCTGTCATCAATGCGATAGCACTTGTATTTGGAAAGACCCTTGTCGATACCACGTTTCACCTTCTTCACCATGGCATCAAGGAGTTGTGCCTCACGAATTTGATCTTCCAAAGTAGGAGATACTATGAGGTTGGCAAGAACGCCTTGAGGAACAACTTGGAGATTCAGCTTGCGGAAAGCTTCACAAAGATCCGGTTGGAAAGGCTTGAGAATTAAGTTGTTGCAATAAGCTTTCCTGCTTAAAGCATCTGCAATGACATTTGCTTTGCCTGGAGTATATTCGATACTCGGATTGTACTCTTGAATCATTTCGACCCATCGAGTCTGCCTGAGGTTGAGGTTGGGCTGAGTGAAGATATACTTGAGACTCTTGTGATCAGTGAAAATGTCCACTTGTCTTCCCAACAAGAGATGTCTCCACGTAACCAATGCATGGACAACTGCCGCCAACTCAAGATCGTGAGTGGGGTAGTTCTTCTCGTTGGGCTTCAACTGCCGAGAGGTATAGGCCACAACTTTCTTCTCTTGCATTAACACAGCATCGAGACCTTGGAGAGAAGCATCACAGAAAACTTCATACGGCTTGGATTCATCAGGAGGAGTCAAGACAGGAGCTGTGACTAGTTTCTGTTTGAGAGTGTTGAAAGCAACGTCACACTCAGGAGACCAGACATACTTCACATGCTTCTGTAGGAGGTTGGAAAGAGGCTTTGCAATTTTGGAGAAATTCTCAACGAATCTTCGGCAATAGCTTGCAAGACCCAGAAAACTGCGGAGCTGCTTGACATTTTGAGGAGGTTCCCAATCCAGAACTGCAGACACCTTCTCAGGGTTAACAGCGATGCCCTTAGCAGAGATGATGTGACCAAGGAAAAGAACTTCATCGAGCCAAAACTCACATTTGGAGAACTTGGCATAGAATTGATACTCTCTGAGCTTGTCGAGCACCAATCGCAAATGTTTGGCATGATCCTGCTTGTTCTTGGAGAAGACCAAGATATCATCAAGATACACCAGAACGAATTCATTGGTATAGGGGTTGAAGATGAAATTCATCATCCGAGAGAACACCGGAGGAGCATTGACAAGGCCGAAAGACACGACAGTATATTCATAAGAACCAAAGCTTGTTCTGAATGCTGTCTTGGGAATATCTTCTTCACGAATGCGAATCTGATGATAACCCATACGAAGGTCAAGCTTCGAGAATACTTTAGCGCCTTTGAGTTGCTCAAATAGCTCATTGATGTTGGGAAGTGGATACTTGTTCTTGATTGTCTTCTTGTTCAATGGACGGTAGTCGACACAAAGTCGGTCCGTGCCATCCTTCTTCTTGAAAAAAAGAACACCACAACCCCATGGAGAAGAACTCGGTCTGATCAAACCCAGAGGTTCTTGTTCATCGAGCTGCTTCTTCAATTCCTTCAGCTCGTTAGGTCCAAGCTTGTATGGACGCTTGCAAACGGGTACAGTACCAGGCTCTAGTTCGATAACGAACTCAACTGGCCGGTGCGGAGGCATACCCGGAAGCTCTTCTGGAAAGACATCTTGATACTCGCAAACGACTGGAATTTGAGAGATGGCATCCAATTCGCCCTTCTCATTGAGAGAGAAAAACCGAATGGTTTCATTACGAGCGGCAAAAACAATCACATCCTCAGACGAGTGTGTCAATTGAATTTCTCTGGAAGCACAATCATGTTGAGCCTTGTGCTTAGAAAGCCAGTCCATCCCGAGAATTAGATCAATATCCGAGTCACCAAGAACAATTGGAGAAGACTGAAATTTATAGTCGCCTATCTTGATGGAAACATCCGGGACACAATTATTAGAAGTCATTTGCTTGCCCGGAGGCACAATCTTCAACGGGATAGGGATCTTTTCCGTCACAAATTCATGCTTGGCAACAAAAGGTCTTGAAATGAAAGAAAGAGATGCACCAGTATCAAAAAGAACTTTTGCAGGAATATCGTTAACAGGAAGATTACCCATTATCACATCAGTAGAATCCTCCGCTTGAGCTGCATTCATCATATTCACCTTTGCAAACTTTGGGTTATGCTTGACCACTGCATTGCTGGAAGATCTGACAGGAGGAGGAGGAGGAAGACGCCTCTGGTTGAAGCACTTGTTAGCATAGTGACCTTTCTGCTGACATTTGTTGCAAGTCACCTCTGAGAGTGGACGGTGATAAGGAGCATTGGACTTGGGAGCTTGATTCTGAGACTTGTTCTGATAGCCAGAGTTGGAAGAATTTGAAGAACCATGGCCACCTTTGTTCTTCTGCTGGTAAGGCTGACGAAACGGAGGAGGAGGAGGCAACCAGAACTTCTGTTGCTTAGCTGTCACAAGTGAGGAAGAAGAAGACTGAACTGCGTCTTTGACTCTCTTCTTAGAAGCCTCACACTTGAGCTGGGCCGCCTCTTGCTTCAGTGCCATATTGTAGAATTGATCAAACTGAGTAGGCTCAACAAGAACGAGAGCTAACTGCAGATCCTCTTTAAGGCCACCTCTGAAGTGATAGATCATGCTCTTCTCATCAGGAACGTCTTGTTTAGCGAAGCGAGCAAGTTTCTGAAACTGAATGTTGTATTGATACACAGACATGTTTCCTTGCTTGAGATTGCGGAATTCCTCACGCTTGCTCTCAACAACACTTTGTGGAATGTGGTGCGCTTTGAAGTCCCGACAGAAGTCAGTCCAAGTAATCACACGACCTCCTCTGGAATCTTTGTATTGCTGAAACCAATCAGCAGCTTGGTCCTTGAGCTGGAAAGAAGCGAACTTGACAAAGTCCTCAGGCCTGACATTGCTACATTCAAAATGCTTGTTGATGTCCACGAGCCAATCATCGGCATCCGTGGCCTCGGCACAGTAGCTGAAAGACTTGGGCTGATTTGCGAGAAACTGGTTGAGAGTGGCAAAGTGAAACTGATTGTTGCCTTGACCTTGATTGCCTTGATTGCCTTGCCCTTGAGTACGTTCTTGCAAGAGTTGCAGAATCATCTGAGCACTGGCGTTGGTGGCTGCCATGATTGCTTGCCATGCCTCCGGAGGTGGAGGTGGTGGCGGAGGGTTTGCTTGACTCCCTTCATTGCGATCCGGATTCTGACGCGTTGGCGGAGCCATCCTGAAGAGGGTGACATCCGTTAGCATCTCGATAGACAAAAGATAAGTAGAATCAACGGACAGAAATTGCAACATATAGTCTTCACAATAAACATTCGAACGAAGATTAACGAATGAATTCCGTAGTAAAACATCACACTTCCATAAGTTGAGAAGCCACTTGAAAAAGATATGGAATGAACAAATGAATTCGAAGCAACTCGAATACCACAATACAAAATAAAACAAAGTATTGGCTTGCAGAATAAGCCGGAACAAACATATGATAGATATTTCGTCCGAAGTTTTCGTGGTGGGGCCCACACGGGCTCAATCGTACAGCACCATCATGTACAAGGCTGTGCACATGACATACGAAGCGTCCCCGAGTCGGCAAAGCCATGGACTCTTTAAGACACAACGAGACCACTGTAAAATCAACCGTATACAGGCGGACCACTAGACGTCGAACCCCAATCTCATATCATGCGTCTGTCGGAAAGATATCCTAAGGCTACTAGAATTCCCACTTATAAACTCCCGAAACTTTCTGGTTATGCAATCTGGTGTAGGGGATATAGGGGACACAAATATATATCACCCAAACTAGCAATCCCTAGATCCAGCTGTATCCATCCGTCAACACATAACCAAGAAACCTTCGGAAATCGTTTACCTCAACCTTCGAAAAACATCCGTTATACAAGTTATGGCAATACTCCCGAACTCCCGCCCCAGTACTGGGTGGCGTCGAGGTGATCTCACCAACAACTACATAAAAGAGATTTCGATGTCGGCGAAACTCAGGTATTCCAGAACTGCAACGATAAAATTGTGACGACAACACCTCGGAGCTCAACTCCCCGGGACACTGCCACAACCCCTAAATGACAGGAGGCACCAAGAACAATGTTCTCGTCACAAATCGATCGGAACGATTCCACGATACCCGCGTGATCCTAAAAAATTTTTTTAGTGAAATTTGAGGAGAGAACAGTCAAAACTTCTACGTCAGGAGACCTCACCAGAGCGACGAAGGGACTGGGGAGTAAAAAGAATCCTACTCTCCGATATATATAATCCTAAGACTCAAAACATTTTTGTTCTAGACTCAACAACGCCAGCGATTCGATCAAGCAGGGGGCTCCTAAGTCGGGGATGGCTCTGATTACCAACTTGTAACGCCCACGATGCGGCTATATCTCCCACGTGTCGAGGCACGACTTAGAGGCATAACCGCATAGTGGTTTTGTCGCAAGAAGGGTCATCTTCACACGATCCCATGTAATGAACAAGAATGGGATAAAGAGTTGGCTTACAATCGCCACTTCACACAATACATAAATATCATTCATACATCATCCAAAATACAATCATATAGACCGACTACGGTCAAAATCCAGATGAAAATAAGACAACCCCAAATGCTAGATCCCCGATCGTCCCAACTGGGCTCCACTACTAATCATCAGGAAAAGACACATAGTAACGACCACGTTCCTCGTCGAACTCCCACTTGAGATTGACGCCATCATCTGCACTGGCATCGTCGACACCTGCAACTGGTGTTGGAAGTATCTGTGAGTCACGGGGACTCAGCAATCTCACACCCGCGAGATCAAGACTATTTAAGCTTATAGGACAAGGAGGTGCAAAGAGGTGGAGCTGCAGCGGCAAAAGCATATATGGTGGCTAACTTGCGCAAATGAGAGCGAGAAGAGAAGCAATGGAACGGACGTCATCTAGCAATGACCAAGAAGAGGTCCTGAACACCTACTTACGTCATACATAACATAGACCGTGTTCACCTCCCGGACTCCGCCGAGAAGAGACCATCATGGCTACACACGCACTTGGTGTATTTTAAATTGGGTCAAGTGACAAGTTATCTACAACCGGACATTAACAAATTCCCATCTGCCTCATAACCGCGGGCACGGCTTTCGAAAGATAATACCCTGCGGGGGTGTCCCAACTTAGCCCATCATAAGCTCTCACGGTCAACGAAGGATAAACCTTCTCCCGGAAAGACCCGATCAGTCTCGGAATCCCGGTTTACAAGACATCTCGACAATGGTAAAACAAGACCAGCAAAGCCGCCCGAATGTGCCGACAAATCCCGATAGGAGCTGCACATATCTCGTTCTCAGGGCACACCGGATGAACACTACGTACAGCTAAAACCAATCCTCGAGTTTCCCCAAGGTGGCGCTGCAAGTGGCTCTAGTTTGGACCAGCACTCAGAGGAACACTGGCCCGGGGTTTAAAATAAAGATGACCCTCGGGCTCTAGAAAACCCGGGGGAAAAAGGTATAGGTCGCAAATGGTAAAACCAAGGTTGGGCCTTGCTGGAGGAGTTTTATTCAAGGCGAACTGTCAAGGGGGTCCCATAAATCACCCGACCGCGTAAGGAACGCAAACTCAAGGAACATAATCCGGTATAACAGTAACTAGGGCGGCAAGAGTGGAACAAAACACCAGGCATAAGGCCGAGCCTTCCACCCTTAACCAAAATATATAGATGCATTAATTAAATAAGAGATATTGTGATATCCCAACATATCCATGTTCCGACATGGAACAAACTTCAACTTCACCTGCAACTAGCAACGCTATAAGAGGGGCTGAGCAAAAGTGGTAACATAGCCAAACAACGGTTTGCTAGGAGAGGATGGTTAGGGGCTGACATGGCTAAAATAGGAGACATGATATAGCAAGTGATAGGTGGCGGAGCATGGCAATAGAGCGAACAACTAGCATAGCAAAGATAGAAGTGATTTCGAGGGGTGGTCATCTTGCCTGCAAGATTCTCAGAGTTGTCGAAAGCTTGATCCTCGTAAGCGTACTCGACAGGTTCCTCATTCACGAACTCGTCTCCCGGCTCTACCCAAGACAAGAACACAAACAAACGGAACCACAATCAACAACGAGAAATGTGCAAGCAATATGATGCAAAACATGTATGATATGCAAGATATGATATGCGATGCGTATGCGTGCTCCGGAAGGAAAATGATGAACATGGCAGTAACTTGGCAAACCAAGCATGCCACTGGAAAGATGAGATGATTTCGGTCGAAATCGATATAAAGATCACCGGAATCGGATGCACGGTTTGCAAATGGCGAGCAAAACAAGAATGACACTAATCTGCGAAAAACAGCAAGATAGCACTTAAAATACAACAAGTAACAAAGCTACAGCACCCCAACATAGCAACAAAGCACATGGCAATAATCTACAGGAGATGCTTGACAAAAGATGAACACTGAGCTACGGCTAGTTCACAACATATCAAGCTCAAACAAGCATGGCAAAAGTGCAAAAGATTACAGGTTCACAGACTTAGTGAAAAACTGGACATGGCAGAAATCATCATCAGGTAGCAATGTTCAGAGCACGAAATCAACATGCTACAGGAACTTAACATAGAAAAACAAGGCATGGTAGTGTTCCACTAAATTCACATGACAAAAGTCCCTTACTGACCATAAGCCAAAAAGGACCAGAAGATATGATGGCAAGCATGTAAACATAGCAAGTTTCGTTATCAGGTTTCAGACTTAGCAGAAAACAGAGCATG
>NC_057802.1:326273699-326318463 GCF_018294505.1 Triticum aestivum | reverse complement strand
CGGGCCGGCGGCGTGGGGAGAGGGAGGAGGCGACGTGGCGTGCTCCGGTAGGCTGCGGGCGGCGGCGGCGAAGTGTCCAGAGGCGGCGGACGTGTCCGGCGGCGGCGGGAAAAAACTAGGGTTTCATCTGCGAACGTAAATTCGGGGTGCTCACATATAAATAGATAGAGGGAGCTAGGAGGCTTCAAATGAGGTGCGGTTTTCGCCCACACGATCGTGATCGAACGACCTAGAGCATGGAAGAGAGTTTGGTGGGTTTTGGGCTGGTTTTGGAGGGGGTTTTTGCTGGACACTCAAATGAACTTTGCGGATGCCCGGTTAACCGTTGGAGTACCAAACGACCTCCGAATGGAACGAAACTTGACCGGTAGTCTCCGGGTGGTATAATAAAGCCACTTGACAAGCCTCGGTCCATTCCGAGAAAGTTTGACACACGCACACGAAGGAAAACAAGAGGGGTGCACCGGAGGAGATAGGAGCGCCGGATTGGAAAACGGACAACGGGGAAAATGCTCGAATGCATGAGACGAACATGTATGCGAATGCAATGCACATGATGACATGATATGAAAATGCATGACATGACAAAATACAAAACGAAAAACAAAACCCGACAACGGAGGGAAAAACATATCACATAGCCGGAAATGGCAAGAGTCGGAGTTACAAATATGGCAAGTTACATGCGGGGTGTTACAAGCTTTCTCCTCTGGGGTCTCGAGCAACGAAGGAGGGTGGTGGATTCGATCCATGGTGAAGGGAGGAAGACCGGTCGACTAATCAGGAGTCGGAACATCCTTGCAGTAAAACCAACTCGACTGCCATCCCCTAACCGAATCGGGAAGAGTCATTGCAAGAAAAGCACTCCTACCTCTCGTCTGGATCTCTAAACCCCCACACATTTGGATCACTCGGGTCTTATCATCAGTCGGACTGGCCTTCTTCACAGACTGAGAGCGGCAGGTAAAAATGTGCTTGAAAAGACCCCAGTGCGGTCGACAACCCAAGAAGTTTTCGCACGAAGAGATATACGCGGCAAGATATGTGATTGTGTTGGGAGAAAAATGATGAAGTTAGGCTCCGTAAAAGTTCAAGAAACCTCAGAAAAAAGGATGAGGAGGCAAAGAGAAGCAGCGGTCAACATGAGTGGCGAGGAGGACGCACTCACCCTCATGCGGCTGCGGCTCGAGTTTGTTCCCCGACAGCCTCCCAGATCCAGGGGCAGTCAAGCCCCCCACTTCCAGATCATCCAGATCTTCTTGCTGGATTGCAGACTGGATCCAGTCCCCCTGAATCCAGGTGGGCGGCAATCCGGACCTTGATGACGACCCCCGACTCGTCTTCTTGCCCTTCACCGTCGCCGTCGCCTTCTTGGCGTGCTCCAGGGCCGCCATCTTGTCCTTCCCCATCGCCGCGGATTGCTCACAGGTGGAGCGGCGGTGTTGAGAGCAGAGAGGGGAACAGTGGAGAAGCAGAGGAGGAAGAAGGGGAATAAGGAACAATGTGCAATCGCATCAGCCTCAACGCCTTTTATGGGCTCACTTCCGAGTAACTGACGCGTGGGCCCAAGTGATCCTCTCAAATCCCGCAACAGTCGCGTGCTCGGTACGTGGCGAAAAAGGTGGCGTGACAATTGAGGCGCCCCTGCCTAATCCGTTCCGTTTACTACGGTGCCCTCCATCCCGCGCGCTTCTCCAAATTTTGAATCCCGTAAGATCCGGGAACGACAGTGCAACCACTTGCGCCAACGATTCCGTACCATTCCAACAGTCGAAGCACATCAGTATAAGTTCACTCGACAAACTCTGAATGGATCAAGGCGACTGAAAATGAAGTTAAAGGTTCAGCATGGTTCGCCGACCCAAGTAAAATGCCTCTGAAGCATAAAAATCGGGTCAGAACCATCTCCAACTTCTTCTCCACTCGGAACTCAATCCATTCGGGGGCTAATGACGATGACATGTACCTAGGGTAGGGTAACAGGCCTGACCTAGACACCCTTCCCAAGGACACTTCCCTATAGTCAAAGATATTCAAAGAACAACAACATCTACCGACTGAAATCACCTCAGAGTGCAACCCACTCGACCAAAAATTCCACTCGGATAACCCAATTCCATTCGACCAGGATATAATCATTCAACCATACCAGAAACCACTTGGAGTACAGAAGATCTAAAGTCACTCAGGATGGCAACGGTCAGGCATTCACTCTGTAGTCTTAATGATCATTTATATGTCTTTATTGCTGGCGTTACCAGTAACGTCTCACCTTAATGTACATTGAACTCCTTGTAACGTTGGCTGGCTGGGGTCCTGGCGCACTCTATATAAGCCACCCTCCTCCACTGGCACAAGGGTTCGCACCCCCCGTAACTTCACGCATAATCCAGTCGACCACCTCCGGGCACCGAGACGTAGGGCTTTTACTTCCTCTGAGAAGGGCCTGAACTCGTAAATCTTGCGTGCACAACCTCATCGTAGCTAGGATCTTGCCTCCTCCTACGTACCCCCTATTCTACTGTCAGACTTAGAACCACGACACCAGGCCGTTGGTGGAGCCACGCACAAGCCCGCAGGCAGGCAAGTCTGGGCACCCCCGGTCCCAGAACACCGACACAAACTCTATTCATGCAACATCACAAAGTTTGATCAAGTCAGATTCGAACTCTCTGGGTGAGGAGCACTCGGAGTCACCGATTTGTCATAGACTTAAACTTCCAAAACCTCTCTGTGTATTTCGGTCTGACCGATGTCGGCGTCCTGGGAACGGGAGTCCCCAGACTTGCCTGCCTGTGACCCACGGTGTGGCTCCACTAGCGGCCCCGTACGGCCCATCTTCACCAGCAAACACTCAAGACCCTCGTGAGGCGGACGACGCAAGACCTCCTCGGGGGCAGCCTCACCAGGCTGGCTCGCGAGGGGCAGAGAGATCAAGGCAAGGGGCACCTCGTGAGGTTCCTGTGATGCAAGCCATGACGACTGGAACCAGGCGGGTGCCAGCGCACAGTGTCCTCGTTTCCTCTTTGGTGCTAAAGAGGCAAGCGCAGGCGAGGAGTCCTGAGGCATCAGGCAAAGCTTTCCATATCGGTGCAACGAGACCAAGACTAGCAGGACGGCAGGACGGAGGTCACCATGGAGCCCAAGACGGCGTCACCACCAGAGCCTTTGGCAGGCGAAGACCACCTTTAGTCAGGATAACTTGTACTAGTTATCTCCTTTCGAATTTGGCCGTTGTGGCATCCCTTCCCGCTCAATATTTGGGGAGAGGACCAGGGCCTCTATAAATAGGACTAGCCACCACAGTAGGGGGCAACTGGATCCGGGGCTATTCGGATCATCCTCATACACACAAGCTCACCCAGCACAAGAGCACGTCTCCACAGGGGGGCAGTTCTTCCGATTGTACTAGTTCATCCTCAGCCCAAGAGGCAATCCACCACACCACACTGGAGTAGGGTATTACACCACATTAGTGGCCCGAACCAGTATAAACTCTCGTGTCTCTCGTTCTTTGGGTTCGTCGAGCTAGGCCTTGTGATTGTTGCGAGAGCGAGCAAGGGAGAGAGAGAGAGAGAGAGAGATCTTCGTGCGCACCCCAGTGTTCGAACCTCAAGGGTCTGCCGGAACCCGTAATCCGACATTTGGCGCACCAGGCAGGGGTGCGCCGAAGCTTTCCTTCCATCAGTCCGCGTCCCATTGCTTTGTCGCATCCATGGCGAATGCTCGTCGAGCCCGTGCTGAGCATCGGGCCGCCCTCGCCGCCTGCGTCACTCAAACAGCTCCAGTTGGCGGGCCTCCCCATCGTTCCCCGTCGCCCGTCGCCAACGCCGCCACCAGCCCGGCGGGAAATGAGCAGCAAGCGTCCTCGCTGCACCCCTCGATGCGGCGGGATGGCCGCACCGCCACCTCGTCGCTGACTCCGGCCAGCTCATCATCCCACGCACGTCGCGCACCTACAGACGCGCAGGCCGCGCTGCTCATGGCACGCAAGCTCCTACGCTACCGCCCAGTCGACGACCTCTACGAGGACTGGCTGGACCGCATCGCCGAGCTCATCAGCGCCGCTGGGGGCTCCCCCGCGCCATCCCTCTCGCTGCCTCGCCCTCCGCCAGCTGCGGGCAACATGGCTCACGGAGCGCCTCCACCACCTCTACACCAAGACGGCGCTCAAGCGCCAAGGCGCGCGGCCCCCGGCGCGACCCACCGCGTCGGGCGCCCGCGCGAGAAGAAGAAAGCTACCAAGAAGTTCCCCGGCCACAAGAAAATGCTCCCGCGCTCCCAGTGCCACCGCGACAAGACCGCGTGCCGCCTGCGGTGGCGGTGCGCGGGCATCAAGGGCAGGCTCCGCATCAGCAAAGGCGCCGGTGGCCACGGCAGGCTGTCGCGCCTTCACTCCTGAGCTGCGTAGCGTCGCCTGGCCGGGCAAGTTCAAGCCGGACCTGCCTCCTCGCTACGACGGCACCCCCGACCCTGCGGAGTTCTTGCAGCTCTACGAGCTGAGCATCGAGGCGGCCAACAGCGCCGAAAATTTCATGGCGAACTAGTTCCCCGTGGCTCTCAAGGATGGTGCTCGCTCGTGGCTCCTGAACCTGCCCCTGGGCTCGATCTCCTCCTAGGGCGAGATGCGCGACCGTTTCATCGCCAATTTCCAGGGCACTCGCGACCGCCCTGCGGCCGCGGGTGACCTACGCCGCATCAAGCAACAACAAGGAGAGACCCTGCAGAAGTACATCCAGCGCTTCAACAACGTTCGCCTCAAGATCCCCAAGGTGACGGACAAGGCCATCATTTCGGCGTTTTCTGATGGCGTCCGCGACGTCAAGATGAAGGAGGAGCTCGCCATCCATGAGGAGCTATGCACGGCTTTGGAGCTATTCAACCTGGCGACAAAGTGCGCAAGAGCTGAGGAGGGGCGCCTTTCCCTCCTCGAGCCCCCAGCTACCGACCCCGAGGAGAAGAAAGCCAAGGCCAAGGACGTGAAGTGCAAGGGAGTAGCCATGCTCACGGTGGAGCCGGATACGAAGCGCGGTCGGGACCATCCCGAGTCGTCCAAAAGCAGCCGACCATTCTGCGCCTTCCACAATGTACACAACCACAACACCAACGACTGTTAAGAGCTCAGAGCCATTCGAGATGGATGCTTCGGTTGACGCCCCGAGTGCAACGACCGGGGCTACGGCCGAGGAGGAGGATGAGGCGGAGGACACTGGGACGATCGCGGCCCCCACCAGGAGTGGCGCGACCGGCCTCGCGAGGACCGCTGGCAGGACCAGCCTCGTGAGGGCGCCTGGAGGGATCAGCCTCGCAAGCACCGCCCTCAGGGCAACGCTGGTCTTCCTCCGCTGCCGCCACCACCAAGAAGGAACGACAACCACCATCAGGACAAGGGGGCTGGGGGCTTCCAGGAACCGCGTGCTATCGCCTGCATCTTGGGCGGAGCTCAGGCCCCAGCATCTCAGCGTATCTTCAAGTAGTTTGCTCACGAGGTGAACGCAGCCCTTCCCAGGCTTGAGGCCACGCGCCCGCTCAGGTGGTCCAAGTGCGCCATCACTTTCAGATCGGCGGACCAACTCAAGTGCGCGGCCACCACTGGCACCCTCCTGATGCTCTGCTCACCCGTCATCAGCAACGTACAAGTCACCAAGACCCTCATTGATGGCGGTGTAGGGCTTAACGTCCTGTTCGTCGAGACATTCGACAACCTTCAAGTGCCATACGATCAGCTTCAGCCCACCAAGCGCTTCTCAGGAGTAACTGACGGCTCCACCACCCCGATAGGGCAGGTCCGCCTCCTTGTCACTTTCAGACAGCGTGACAACTACCGCATCGAGCTCATCGACTTTGATGTTGCTCAGATCCGTCTGTCGTACAATGCCATCCTCAGGTATCCGGCCCTAGCCAAGTTCATGGCGGTAACTCACCACGACTACAACGTCCTCAAGATGCCAGGAAGCGGCGGGATCATCACAGTCCCCTACGAAGAAAGAGATGTGGTGTGCTCCCTCGAGCGTGCCTTCCAAGCCGCAGCAATCGAAGACCCCGACAACGATGGTGCGCAGTACCCTCCTGAGGCCATCCCCAAGAAGAATAAGCAACTACTCCGCACAGGGCCTCAGGGGAGCGGCGCCTCTAGCGGTGCCACATCAGGATCAGCGCCCGTGTCTGGGGCACCTCCCTCCCTCGCATAGGAAGGCACGCCCGGCGCCCTCCTCGGGCAAGGCTCGGGGGCTCTCTTCTGGAGGGCCTCAGACCTAGCCCATGTCACCAGGGAGGCGCTCGGGCACCACGTGGAGGCGTGCTTTGCGGCACATTTCCCTTAGGAGGACACCGGGGGAGGAGTGCCCGGCTCTCAGGAGTTCATCACCAAGACCACTCAGGAGCTACAGGATGCAAGAGCCATGCGCGGCGACCGCCGCCCACCTGGCGCAGCTCACCATCCAGGCGAGGATGGCGGGCTGCACGTCTGCGTCGACATCTCAGGGCTCAACAGGGCCGCATCTCAGGTGCTCGTCTGGCCTTCGCGCGTGGGACATTGCAAGGGCCCACCTCACAGCTATGTTCGCATGCCATTCGGCCTGCCGAGCATGGCAGCCGCCTTCCAGCGCAACCTGCGGAGCATCCTAGCGGCTCAGGAGGCCAGACATCACGCAGTCCTGGCGGAGATGGAGACGGTCCTCAAGGAACTACCTGGACCCCCAGAGCCTCCCGAGGCTTAGGGCCCCGGTGGCTCGTGAGGAGCAACCCCTTCACCACGCATCCTCAGCTACCCCAACATCCATTGGACAATGGAACCAGGTGACATTTTCCAAGTTTATTCGACTGGGAGCGCCCCTGGGCTGCATCATTCCCAGACCGCGTGGGCCTGTCCCTGCGGCGTGTATCCTTTTACGTCTTTAGCGTACTCTGCTGGGGGCGCCCCTCGGGCTGCATCATCCCCAGGCCGCTCGGGTCCGAGCCAGTGGCATGTATCATTCTTGCATTTACCTAAGCTAGTTCAATTTCCATGCATAATCTATCTATGGTTATCACCTGCTTGATTGTCAACCACCACGGGAGCCGCACGCCGATCGTCTTTCTTTAGGATCCTTCGCATAAGAAGGCTAGGCACGGCGTCTGTGCTCGGTTCCGTCCCTGCAGCGTCGATAAATCCAATGGCTGATGTCGGCGTCCTGGGAACGGGGGTCCCCAGACTTGCCTGCCTGCGGCCCACGGCGTGGCTAAGTCAGCAGGCCGTACGGCCCATCTTCATCAACAAGGCATCCAAGACCCTCGCGAGGGGCCAAGCCTCGCGAGGGGGACGACGCAAGACCTCCTCAGGAGTGGCCTAGTCAGGCGGGCTCACGAGGAGCGGAGATATCAAGGCGAGGCGAACCTCGCGAGCCTCTCGTGACGTGAGCCATGACGATCGACACCAGGCGGGCGCCAGGCGGGTGCCAGCGCGCACAGCGTCCTTGTTTCATCTTTGGTGCCAAGGAGGCCAGCGCAGGCAAGGAGTACCGGGGCATCAGGCAAAGGTTGCTATATCGGTGCAGCAAGACCAAGACCAGGAGGACGGCAAGGCGGAGGTCATCATGGAGCCCAAGACGGTGTCACCACCAGAGCCTTTCGCAGGCGAAGACCACTTTTGTCAGGATAGCTTGTACTAGCTGTCCCCCTTCAAATTTGCCCGCCATTGTTGGCTCCCTTCCCGCTCAATATTTGGGAAGAGGACCATGGCCTATATAAGTAGAGCTAGCCACCACAGTAGGGGGATCGAGCAGTTCGCCCAGCTCTCACCCGCTAAGACAACAAGCACAAGAACACCTCAACCTCATGTAACGCCCACGATGCGGCTATATCTCTCACGTGTCGAGGCACGACTTAGAGGCATAACCGCATTGTAGGTTTTGTCGCAAGAAGGGTCATCTTCACACAATCCCATATAATGAACAAGAATGGGATAAAGAGAGTTGGCTTACAATCGCCACTTCACACAATACATAAATAAATTCATACATCATCCAAAATACTCACATAGACCGACTACGGTCAAATCCAAATGAAAAGAAGATAACCCCAAATGCTAGATCCCCGATCGTCCCAACTGGGCTCCACTACTGATCATCAGGAAACGAAACATAGTAACGACCAAGTTCCTCGTCGAACTCCCACTTGAGCTCGGTTGCGTCACCTGCACTGGTATCGTCGGCACCTGCAACTGTTTTGGTAGAATCTGTGAGTCACGAGGACTCAGCAATCTCACACCCGCGAGATCAAGACTATTTAAGCTTATAGGAAGGATGAGGTAATGAGGTGGAGCTGCAGCAAGCACTAAGCATATATGGTGGCTAACATACGCAAATAAGAGCAAGAAGAGGAGCAACGCAACGGTCGCGAAGCTAGAAGTGATCCTGAAACTGCTTATGTTCATACATAACCCAAACCGTGTTCACTTCCCGGGCTCCGCCGAAAAGAGACCATCACGGCTACACACGCGGTTGATATATTTTAATTAAGTCAAGTGTCAAGTTCTCTACAACCGGACATTATCAAATTCCCAACTGCCACATAACCGCGGGCACGGCTTTCGAAAGATAATACCCTGCAGGGTTGTCCCAACTTAGCCCATTATAAGCTCTCACGGTCAACGAAGGATATTCCTTCTCCCGGGAAGACCCGGTCAGTCTCGGAATCCCGGTTACAAGACATTTCGACAATGGTAAAACAAGACCAGCAAGACCACCTGACTGTGCCGACAAATCCCGATAGGAGCTGCACATATCTCGTTCTCAGGGCACACCGGATGAGACATCCTACGAGTAAAACCAGGCCTCAAGTTTCCCCGAGGTGGCCCCGCAGTCTACTCGGTTCGGACCAACACTCAGAGGAGCACTGGCCCGGGGGGTAAATAAAGATGACCCTCGGGCTCGCGAAAACCCAAGGGAAAAGGCTTAGGTAGGCAAAAGTAAAACCAAGGTTGGGCCTTGCTGGAGGAGTTCTATTCAAAGCGAACTGTCAAGGGGGTCCCATAAATCACCCAACCGCATAAGGAACACAAAATCGAGGAACATAACACCAGTATGACGGAAACTAGGGCGGCAAGAGTGGAACAAAACACCAGGCATAAGACCGAGCATTCCACCCTTTACCAAATATATAGATGCGTTAATTAAATAAGAGATATTGTGATATGCCAAAATATCCATGTTCCAACATGGAACCAACTTCAACTTCACCTGCAACTAGCAACGCTATAAGAAGGGCTGAGCGAAAGCGGTAACTTAGCCAAACAACGGTTTGCTAGGAAAGGTGGGTTAGAGGCTTGACATGGCAATATGGGAGGCATGATATAGTAAGTGGTAGGTAGCGCGGCATAGCAATAGAACAAACAACTAGCAAGCAAAGATAGAAGTGATTTCGAGGGTATGGTCATCTTGCCTGAGATCCCGCTAGGAAGAAGAATGAGTCCATGAAGAAGACAAACGGACGTAGTCGAACGAATCCTCACAACTCCGGAACGAAACCGAAGCTAACGAGAGAAGCAAACCGGAAAGAAGCAAACAACATGGTAAACAACCATCACATAAACATGGCATGATGCGCAACCAAGTATGATGCATGTCCGGTTTAATGAGGCATGGCATGGCAAAGTGCAACAAACAATACTACAAGTTAAGTGGAGCTCAATATGCAAAGAGTTGCATATTGACGAAACACCACATTCAAGTTATTTAGTTTGCTCTCGATTAGGAACAAGACAAGATTAAATGTTGGTTAACATGGCAAGAGGTGAAGCATAATAATACTACCTATCTAGGCAAGTTTAAAAGAGGCCGGAACAACAAACAACAATTCTGGAAAATCCCCATGTGCATATTTCGAATTTGGTACTGTTCTGCCCTAAACACAATTTTAACGTTGTTAAACAGAAAAATAAAGTGCACTATGTTAAACTAGGCATTTTTCTACCCCATTTACATATAAAGTTTATTAAATTTGGAGCTACGGTTATTTAGTTATGAAATAAATCATTTTAACATGGCATTTAAGCAAATTGATGCAAACAACAAGTTAAACATTTTTAACATGGATGAAAGCAGCATATTATGAAACTAGATGAAATTCTAAGAATTTTACATGTTTGAAGTTTTAACATATGGTGCATGGTTATTTAGTTATTAAATGCATGAACAGCAAGAGGTTTTCTGCAATTCTGTAAAACCTGGGATAAATGCTAAAACGTCCAGAACTGAAGAAAAAAAACGATGCGGGCTGAAACTGGAGGCTGGGGGAGCTGCTCACATTGGGCCAAGCCCAGTCGGTGGAGAGGCAAGGCTGGCAGGCCGACGCAGGGGAGCTGCCGGGCCGAAGCAAAGGAGCGGCTGGGCCGGATCTGGCGAAGGGGAGGTGGCCCAGGCGTGTGCGGTCGAGGGGCGTGGTCAACGCAGGCAGGGGATCAGGCGGGACTTGGCGCTGGCCTCGTCCTCGAAGCAGAGGAAGCAGGGGCGCGACGGCGGACCTCCGGGAAGAAGATAGCGGCGGCGAGATGGTGGGGTCGGCAGGCGCGAGAAGTGGCGGGTCGGCGAGGCAACCGGCGACGGGGAGAGCCCGACCACGAGGATCCATGGCGAGGTCTCTGCAGAATAACAAAGTGAGAGAGATGAACTGGGCAAGAGACGCAGAGAGAAGACGGCGGGAAGAAGCAGAACGCGAAGAAGAGGAGGCAGGGCACGGCGACATGACCTGCTGGTCACCGGCGGCGGCAGGATGAGGTGGTGTCGGGGTTCACAGGGGGGTCAAGAGGAGGCATCGGGTGTGGAACGCGGGCGGCTGCTCGCTGGTCTTGGCGCGGGCGAGCAGAGGGACTCAGCGTCGAGGGACGAAGGGGATGGACAGGTCCGAGGCTCTCCGACGCGGATCGGGCGGAACTCACGGTGACGCAACGAGCGGGAGCTACGGGAGGCCATCCATGGCGGCGCTGCGAAGACAACAGAGAGAGAGCAGCGTGAGAGAGAGATAGAAACAGAAGCAGGAGGGGAACCAGAGAAAGGGAAGAAGGGGCGCGAGGAGACGGCGACCTACTGGTGGTGCCCGACGGCGAAGGGAGCTCCGGTGGTGCTGCTGCTTGCGGCGGCGCGCGGGAAGCACAGGAGGAGGGCGATGGGGGTCGGCGTGGAGTGGATCGAGGAGCTGCTCTGGTTGGCCGGGCGAGCAAATCGGGGAGGAGCAGTGGAGAGCGCTGGTTGGTGGGTGGAGGAAAACGAGGAGAAGGGGGATCCCGAGGTGGATCGAGACCGGGTGGCGGCGGCGAGGAGGAAGGATGGGACAGCTCTCCCAGAATTTAGGGTTGCCCCATTTATATATGCGGGTGGATTAGGTTGGGGGTATTCGGTCCGTCCGATCGTAATCGGGCGGTCGAGAATAAATTGTCTAGGGAGTCCAAAAAAAGAAAACGAAGATGTTTTAGGGATGTTTGAGGTTGATCCGGATCCATCGGTCATGACAGCCCACGGTCGGGTTCGGGGAAGTTTCGAACACGGGCGAGGGGTCGATGCACTGTGCAAAGAGGGGTTAGGCGAACGAGGTCAAGTGTGTGGGTCGACTGAGAATGGTCAAGGAAGACAAACGGTCTGACGACATGCCACGGAGACAAAGAGAAGCGGCAACTGCGAACGACTACGAGTTTTATGAAAGACATGCGGATGCAATGCGTATGATGACATGAGAAATGCAACAAACAAATAAAACACACGACGGTCACGCAAAACATGGCAGGCGTCTGGAGCGTCGGTCTTGGGGCGTCACACCTCAGGAGGCTGTTCTTTCCCTTGTACTGTTCTTCATCAGCCCAAGAGGCAATCCACCACCACCACACTGGAGTAGGGTATTACACCACAACGGTGGCCCGAACCAGTATAAATCCCGTGTCTTTTTGTGTTGCGAGTTCGTCGAGTTCGTCCGCGAGATCTTAGCGAGCTAGGGCGTAGATCGGTAGGAGGGAAAGACTTCACGCGCACCCTAGTGTTCGAACCTTAAGGGTTTGCCGGAACCCCACATCCGACATTTGGCGCGCCAGGTAGGGGTGCGCCGGAGCTCCTCTCCACCAAGCTGCACCCCGCGCAGCCGCACTTCGCCCCCATGGCAGGTGCCCCACCATCCACCTCTGCGGCCGACGCCAACAGCGGGGCATCTGGGTACCGAGCCCTGGCCCCTGTCCTGCGATGAGTGCGGTGGCCGACCAAGTTCAGGCCAGAGATGCCGCCACGTTACGACGGCGCGGCAGACCCGATGCCGTTCCTGCTGGCGTACGAGGAGGTTGTCCTCGAAGCCGGAGGCGACGACAAGATCATGTCCGACTGGTTCCCCATGGCCCTTGCCGTCGAGCCACGCGCCTAGCTGCTCAACCTCCCGGGATCCACGGTGGCCTCCTGGGGGGGACTCTGTGACCTTTTCACCGCTCGCTACGCGGTGTTGGCGCACCACGCAGTCGCGGCCCTGTTGGGCGGCTCTCAAGCACCACCCTCAGACTGCCACGTCAAGCCATTCCTCCGTCAGATAGGAGCCACATCCAAGCGCTCGGGGGCTCCGCCGGGTTGGGCCGCGCCAGAGGCCGACCTCACCTTTGGGTCAGAAGACCACCCCGACTCCACCGCGCGGCTCCAGAGTGCTCCCGATGCTCTGCACGCCCACAATCTGCAACGTGGCCGTTACCAAGACCCTCATCGACGGCGGTGCTGGCCTCAACTTGCTCTCCGTAGAAGCCTTCAGCCTTCTTCATGTGCCGCCTGAGCGGCTCGGCCTCAGCAAGCCCTTCTCGGGAGTGGGTGGTGGAGCCGCTCACTCTCTGGGGCAGATCCGCCTCCCTGTTACCTTCGGCGCACGCGACAACTGCCGCATCGAGCTGGTGGACTTCGACATCGCCCGCATCGGTCTCCCGTACAATGCCATCCTCGGGTATCCGGCCCTCGCTCAGTTCATGGCGGCGACTCACCCGGCCTACAACCTCATGAAGATGCCAGGGAGCAAGGGCGTCCTACCATCAAGGGGGACACTAAGGAGGCCGTGACGGCGCTCAGGCTCACCTTCAAGACCGCGGCAGCAGCACAGCCAGCCGACGCCGGTACCTCCGAGGCCAAGGAGGCCGCGCCTACCAAGAAGAAGCAGTTGTTCACCTAAGACAAGGCGGAAACCAAGCATGTGCCGGTCAATGAGGACGGGTCTTCAGGGGCCACCTTTACCATAGGAGCCAGCCTTGACCCGGGACAAGAAGAAGCCTTGGTGAGGTTCTTGTGCGCGAACAAGGAGATACGCGTGGGAGCCCAATCAGATGGTAGGGGTCCCGAGGGAGGTGATCCAGCATCATCTAAGGGTATGCCCCAATATACGCCCCGTGAAGCAGCGAGCAAGACGACAGTCCACTGAAAAGCAAGCCTTCATCGTCCAAGAAACTCGCAAGCTGGGGGCGGCGGGTGCCATCTGAGAAGTTTGATATCCCGAATGGCTGGCGAACCCCGTCGTGGTGCCGAAGAAAGGCAGAAAGGAACGGATGTGCGTCGACTTCACCAACCTCAACAAAGCCTGCCCCCAAGATCCATTCCCACTCCCGCGCATCGACTAGATTGTCGACTCCACCGCCGAGTGTGACCTGTTGTGCTTCCTGGACGCGTTCTCAGGGTGTCATCAGATCAAGATGGCGGTGGAAGATGTGGAGAAGACAGCCTTCCTGACACCATGTGGGGTGTACTGCTACACCTGCATGCCCTTCGGGCTGCGCAACGCGGGCGCGACCTTTCAGCGGTTGATGCACATCGCCCTGGGGCGGCAGCTCGGGAGAAACACAGAGGCCTACGTCGATGACATAGTGGTAAAGTCTCGCGAGGCGAGGACGTTGATTCAAGACTTGGAGGAGACCTTCGAGAGCCTGCGCCAAGTGAACTTGAGGCTTAACCCGGAGAAGTGCGTGCTCGGCGTCCCCTCCGGCAAGCTACTGGGTTTCCTCGTATCCCACAGAGGGATCGAGGCGAACCCAGAGAAGATCAAGGCCATCGAGGACATGAGCCCACCACAGACCCTCAAAGAGATGCAGAATCTAGCGGGGCGAGTGACTGCGTTGGGGCGTTTCATCTCCAAACTGGGAGAGCGCGCCTTGCCCTTCTTCAAGCTCATGAAGAAGAAGGGCCCGTTCGAGTGGACCCCGGAGGCCGACCAGGCCTTCCAAGACCTCAAGAAGTACCTTACCAGTCCCCCAGTGATGGTGGCACCACGGCCTCTCGAGCCTCTGGTACTCTACCTTGCCGCCACCCCGTAATCTGCCAGCGCGGCGCTGGTGGCGGTTCGGGAGGAGCGCCAAGCCAAGGGCGCATCGCGCCAAGCCGGAGCTGAATTGGTGTAGGGTCAGGGAGGCGTAGCAAGGGCGTCAGCAGGGGAAGACCAAGCTCAGCAGGGCAACATCGCTAAAGCTCCAGAGGACAGTCAGGTCTCAGGAACCCCTCCACCTCAGGATAAGCCCCGATCTCGGCAGGACCCGAGCCACGACAGTGTGCCAACCCTCGTCGAGCACACGGTGTACTTCGTTAGCACCGTACTGCGGGACGCGAGAGCACGCTACCCCATGCCCCAGAAACTCCTGCTCGCACTCCTGGTGGCCTCACGCAAACTGCGACACTACTTCCAGGGCCACCCCATCAAGGTCATCTCAACCTACCCATTGGAGAGGGTACTCAGGAGCCCTAACTCAGCCGAAAGGGTCGCCGAGTGGAACATCAAGTTGCAAGCATTCCGGTTGGAGTTCAGCACCACCAGGGTCATCAAGGGGGCTGCACTCACCGACTTTGTGACAGAATGGACGGATGCCCCGACACTTGAGAAAGGAGAAGACTGGTCCACCTCCCCAGGAAGCGAGGCTCCATACGGCTGTGTCATGTATTTCGATGGCGCCTTCCCGCACCAGGGCGCAGGGGCTGGAGCAGTGCTCATCTCGCCTACTCAGGACAAGCTCTATTACGCCGTGGAGCTCTGCTTTCAGCACGGCGAGAAGGTATCCAACAACATCGCAGAATATGAAGGCCTCATAGCTGGACTGAAGGCTGCGGCAGCTCTGGGGGTGAAGCGCCTTACCATCAAAGGCAACTCGCAACTCCTCGTCAACTTCTCCAACAAGGTGTACGAGCCAAAGGATGAGCATATGGAGGCCTACCTCGTGGAGGTGCGGAAGATGGAGAAGCAATTCTCGGGCCTGGAGCTGCAGCACGTGCCCCGGGGCACCAACAAGGAAGCCAACGACATCACCAGGAGAGCATCCAAGCGGCAGCCGCAGGAGCCCGGTGTCTTTGAAGAGAGGCTCTTCAGGCCATCAGCTACGCCACCTCTTTCAAGCATGACTCAGCCTCGGGAGGAGCTCCCACAGCCTCCGGCCACGGGAGCCCCAGCCTGTGGCCCGGCTTAAGGAGCTCGGCTGCTCTTGACGCTCGAGCCCCAGGAGGAATGCTGGACTAAGGAATTCAAGGAGTACCTGACGCACGGGGCGCTGCCGGAGAAGGAAGAGGACGCGGAGCGCGTGGCCCGGCAAGCCACGGCATATTGTATCCAAGACGGCGAGTTATACAGGAAACGACCGAACGACGTCACGCTGCGCTGCATCTCCAGCGATCAAGGAAGGGAGTTGCTGACTGACATACACGGCGGGGACTGCGGACACCATTCGTCGTCACAAACCCTTGTCGGCAAGGTGTTCCGCAGTGGATTCTACTGGCCTACAGCACTCAACGGCGTAGCCGAGCTGGTGAAGTCCTGTGAAGCTTGCCAATTCCATGCGAAGCAAATCCATCAGCCTGCTCAGGGCCTCCAAACCATCCCGCTCACATGGCCGTTCGCGGTCTGGGGGCTGGACATCCTAGGCCTGTTCCCACGGGCGCCAGGGGGCTACCGCTATCTCTACGTCGCCATCGACAAGTTCACCAAGTGGGCGGAAGTGGAAGCCATCCATACCATCCCAGCCGGCTCTGCTGTCAAGTTCATCAAGGGCCTCATGAGCCGCTTCAGGGTCCCCAACCGCATCATCACAGATAACGGCTCGCAGTTTACTAGTAACCTTTTCAAAACCTACTGTTCTAACCTTGGAACGCAGATCTGCTACGCTTCGGTAGTGCACCCCAGGAGCAATGGCCAGGCCGAACGCGCCAACGCGGAGGTCCTGAGGGGCCTCAAGACCAGGACCTTCAAGAAGAAGCTGGAGGCCTATGGCAGGGGCTGGCACGCCGAGCTCCAGTCCGTGTTGTGGTCCATCCGCACCACCGCCACCAAACCAATGGGCGAGACTCCATTCTTACTCGTCTACAGAGCTAAAGCAATCCTCCCTCACGAGGTCAAGCATCGCTCCGCACAGGTCCTGGCGTTCGATGAAACGCAGCAGGACGCCACGCGGGGGATGGACCTCGTGCTGGGGGAGGAACGTCGTCGTGAAGCTGCATTGAGGGCGGCAAGGTACCAACAAGCGCTGCGGCGATACCACAGCCGCAACATCCGCTCCAGGACGCTCGAGGTGGGCGACCTCGTCCTGAGGCAGGTCCTCTCCAGGGAAGGCCTGCATAAGCTTTCACCAATGTGGGAGGGCCCGTTCAAGGTCGTCCACATCTCCAGGCCTGGCGCCGTGCGCCTGGAGACACAAGATGGGGTACCTATCCAAAACGCCTGGAACATCTAGCACCTCCGGAAGTTCTACCCATGAAGCAAGACCTAGAGCCTGTGAAGAAAGGCCCAGAGCCTGTGAAGAAGGCCCGGTGCGTGTGAAGAATCTCCGCCCGTGACACTCTCACGTAATAATGAGTTGGGGTTGTACACGGCCCAGAGTCTCAGGAGCGCTGGCCTCAGGCCCTTGGGCTCCCGCCCATGCCTAGTGGCAGCACTTAGCTCCGCGCTGGTGAGAAGACTTGAAGACTAGATTAGGTGTCGGACGCGGCTTTTCATTTGCTTTCCGCAGTTGGCTCGCTTTTCCTTAATCGGAATTTGCCTTTGGTGTTCCTTGCTGATCCGATTCCCTCGCCTCTTACTGCATTTTTCGGTTCTGGTTCGCTCATGTTCTCTCTCTCGCCTACCTCGCGAGGGGGCTAGGCAGGTGCCCTCGCGAGCATTTTCCTCCTCTCTTCCTTCTCGCGAGCCACCCTTGTTCGAGCCCAAAAGCTGGCGCACCTCTCCTAGTCCGTGCTCCATGGGTACCGCGACACAAAGTGCCTCAGGGCCAGCGCGGACGGCGAATCTTTCGACGCACTTCCTAACGAGTTTTTGCAGTTCCTGAGCGAATGCAGGCCACCAAGGCAAGATGGACACGAGGAAATAAGCGCCCAGTCCTAAACGCACCAGGTTAAGTTATCTTTGCGCAAAATAACAACACGGCATGGGAATAACACGCATAGTACAATAACCAAGGAACCACAGTTCGATACACGCCCCTCTGGGCCCATACTGGTTTCACTTTTTGATGTAGGAAGAAAGAGCAAAACAAAGCGGCGTTGCGGCGATCCGCGGAGGCAGGCCCTTAGCGACGCCCTGAGCCTAGCCAGATCCTTCCTCGCTCTTCACGGAGGCGCGGCGGTGAGATGGCCCGCTGCCGCCTTCGAAGCGGGCGCGGCGGCTGGTCGTAGCCACCACTGCTGGAGCTGTCGCCGGAGGAAGAGCCGCCATAGCTGGAGGAGACACGGTCACCGCCGAGGGCAGGCTCGCCCTCATCCTCGCCACGACCGTCACCAAGGCCGAGCACCTCCTCACCATCGTTCGTCTCGGGGCAGCACCCGGCGCGGCGACCATCTTCCCCAAACACCCTCATGTAAAGGGTCGATCCACCATCGTACTTGAAGTGGAGGGTGCACCGCCTGCCCAGGCCGCGCGCGCGGGCGAACGTCTGCCAGCCGCGGGCCAGGGCTATGTTGCCCGCGGCGGAAGTCTCGAGCGCGACCCAAGAGGCCTTGCTGCAGCAACCATCCGCTTGCAGCCAGAGTCCGCCTAGACCAGGGGCCGGCAGTTCGTCGACGAAGAAGCGCGGAAGCTGGAGCCAGTTGCCGGCCGGGTGCTCCGACCAGACGACGAACTCCGGCGACACCTCCGCTGAATGGAAGCGCGGACGGGGAGGCCGCGCCGCCATAGCATGCCTCCCCTCGTCAACTAGATCGCTATGGCTAGGACGACCCCCTCCGCGTGCCGCGGTGACGCCTCGACATTGGGCCACGGCGGGGGACGCGGCGTGCTTGCGCGGACGGCCGTGCCCGCGCTTGGGCGCCGGGGAGCTGGGCCCCTCGCGAGGGGCCTTTCCCTTCTCGGCGGTGGAGAACTTCCTTCGTGGCGCCATTGGTGGCACTACAAGCAACGGAGCAAGGAAGAAGAAGCAAGCAAGCGAGGAAGAGATGGGCGACGGGGGCTCCGCCCCCCTCCCCATTTATAGCAAGAGAAGGCCAACCGGCGCCTCCCACGATCGCAGGTAATGATGATTTTCCTTGCATGTCGCAGGGACTTGTCAAGTCGTACAGTTCCCGAGGCAGCGTGGGGAAGCGGAGACGCCCACGTCCAATCAACCGCCACATGTCAACCGAGGCCGCAGGCTGTTGGGGCCCGCGGTGCTCCGTACTTGACCCTTGGCTTCACCACGAAGCCAAGCCCGAGCGCACCTTGGGCCTGGCGGCTACTGTCGGCGTCCTGGGAACGGGGGTCCCCAGACTTGCCTGCCTGCGGCCCACGGCGTGGCTAAGTCAGCAGGCCGTACGGTCCATCTTCATCAACAAGGCATCCAAGACCCTCGCGAGGGGCCAAGCCTTGCGAGGGGGACTACGCAAGACCTCCTCAGGAGTGGCCTAGTCAGGCGGGCTCACAAGGAGCAGAGATATCAAGGCGGGGCGAACCTCGCGAGGCTCTCATGACGTGAGCCATGACGATCGACACCAGGCGGGTGCCAGTGCATGCAGCGTCCTTGTTTCCTCTTTGGTGCTAAGGAGGCCAGCGCAGGCGAGGAGTACCGGGGCATCAGGCAAAGGTTGCTATATCGGTGCAACGAGACCAAGACCAGGAGGGCGGCAAGGCGGAGGTCATCGTGGAGCCCAAGACGGCGTCACCACCAGAGCCTTTCGCAGGCGAAGACCACTTTTGTCAGGATAGCTTGTACTAGCTGTCCCCCTTCAAATTTGCCTGCCGTTGTTGGCTCACTTCCCACTCAATATTTGGGAAGAGGACCAGGGCCTATATAAGTAGAGCTAGCCACCACAGTAGGGGGATCGAGCAGTTCGCCCAGCTCTCACCCGCTAAGACACCAAGCACAAGAACACCTCAACCTCAGGAGGATGTTATTTCCCTTGTACTGTTCTTCATCAGCCCAAGAGGCAATCCACCACCACCACACTGGAGTAGGGTGTTACACCACAACGGTGGCCCGAACCAGTATAAACCCCGTGTCTTTCTGTGTTGCGAGTTCGTCCGCGAGATCTTAGCGAGCTAGGGCGTAGATCAGTAGGAGGGAAAGACTTCGCGCGCACCCCAGTGTTTGAACCTTAAGGGTTTGCCGGAACCCCGCATCCGACGGCTGAGCTCTATCTGGCGGGCCGGTCCCGTTCACGTCACCTCCTGGGGTCGTTGGTTCTTGGCCTTCTCATGCGATAACCTCAGGAGATTCATTTGGTGCGGGATTGCCTAACCATCTCGCAGGACCGCCGCAGCTAACAAGAGCCAAGACCAGGCGCAACCCGCCTTGAGGTAGGGCCTCGTGAGTCCCGCGCTGGCTCACGAGTGCCCAGACACACCTCGTCTAGCCCTGTCGTGCAAGCCACGTGTCAGGGCGGGGCTGTACACGCCCCGGGGGCTCCACTCAGAGGGAGCCCTCACCCACGCACCAATGGAAGCACCATGCTCCGCGCTAGCAGTCGACGCGGCCGAGGAGTGGTTATGCCCGTGCAAGTGCGGAAGCGCTATGCTCCGTGCTGGTTATAAACAACTGAGGGTGGCCCCATGGCCGTATCAACCTCAGGGAGCCCTTGAGCTCAGTGTCTGGCCTCATCGCAACACCTCCCCCCAGGAGAGTCGCGCGAGGGGGCTGGGCACGGGGGCTGCGCTCTGGTCATGCCCAAGCGTACGCCACCCTGGCAGGTCCCCCGGACCTGGTTGTCGCGTGCCCTCCCGAGCCGAGTCTCGGCGAGGAAAAAGGTATGAAGGTCGTTTGAGCGTCAAGGGGGCTCCTGAGCATCGCGACTCAGGAGCTTAACTGACCACGTAGCCCCTCACCCCTTGGTCTCGTCCTGGTGATCCGGACGACCCAACGGCGGTTGAGGTATGCGCGGGGTCGGGCCCTGCCGACGTAGAACACTAGACCTATTCCTGCATCTCCTTTCTGTAAGCTGTTTGCGCGTCAAGGGGGACTCCTGAGCATCGCGACTCAGGAGCCTAACTGGCCACGTAGCCCCTCACCCCTTGGTCTCGTCCTGGTGATCCGGACGACCCAACGGCGGCTGAGGTATGCGCGGGGTCGGGCCCTGCCGACGTAGAACGTAAAGCAAATGGGAAGGAAATCGCAAAATCTCAAGCAAATATTACAAGACATATTGTTCTCCCAATACCAAATGCATGTTTAAATGCCTCCACGAGGCATGGTGCATATTGCAGAAGCTGAACAGGAAAGGGGCCCCCTAGCAGGTCATCTCGTCATCCCCGGATGCCGCCGTCGCCCACAATGGATGCTTCTTCCACAACGGCGTTGCCCTCACCTACACCGTCCGTTGAAGTTGCAGGATCAGCAGCACCACCAGTTGAGGGCGCGGGATCGAAGGCGCGGAACCTCTTCAGCAGGGCCTCCACCTGACCCTTCACGGCCTCGGCAGCAGCTGCGCAGTGCTCGGCGTCCACAGGCTCCAGCAGCTCGTCAAGGTGGGCGGTGGGATCGCGAAGATGGAGGTGGCTAAAGACGCGCGTCAACGCAACTGAGGAAAGAATGCGGGCTTCTTCCTCTGCCAAGGGGCCGATGCCGCTCACGACTTCCTCAAGCGCCGCAACCAGATAAGGAAGCAGCTGGGTGGGGCCCTCGTCGTCGGCAGCCAGCGGCTCCTCCAAGCCCTTCTCGTAGAGTGACCGCAGCGCCTTGCGGGACCTCTCCTCGAGGAGCTTGAAGGCCGCACGGTCCTCGGCCAGGACCTTTGCCTTGGCGTCAAGCTCGGCTTTCTCCGCTTCCATCCTCTGCTTCAGCTTCTCCAGCCGGCTGCGCTCCGCGGCCTGCGCCTTCCCCAACTACTCCAGCTCGGCGTCGCGACCCTTGACGGCGTCCTCTCGGGCCTTCATCTTCTCCTCCTCCACCTTGCGGACATGAGCTTCTTCCGCACGCTCGCTACGCATAGTCTTCAGTTCGGCCTCCAGCAACCGACATCGATCCTGGGCGGCCCCAACATCTTTCAGCGCCACCTCACGAGCGGCCGTGGCCTGAGAGGTGGCCTGCTTGTCCTTCTCGGAGGCTGCTGCCGCCTAGCTCAGCACCGCCCGAATGGACACGTATGAGTGAAGCCAGCCAGAGACATGCTCCAGGTGCCCGGCTACCAGGCGGGGGTCGGCGCCCTGAAGATCTCCTCGCAGCAGGGTCATCGCAGAAAGAGCGTGCTCCAGGACGTCGGAGGAGGCAGAAGGATCCGGTGTCAGCAGTGCGACGGGAGGAGGAGGAGGAGGCAGCATCGCCACCATGGCCTGGGAGGCTGGGGGCTCCTGAGCTTCGGGGACCCCAGCAACCGAGCCGGGCATCGGCACCTCCGGAGCCAGCGGGGCCACGGGAGCTGACTCCTCCCGAGGATGCTCCCCCAAGCCTCGCGAGAATGATCGAGCCGGAGAAGCGCGAGCGCCGTCGCTGCCCTTATCCATGGAGAGGGGTGCGGCCCCCGTAGGCGATCTGGTCCCGAGCAGTACCACCTCTTCCTCCTTCCTCTTCTTCGTCGCGGGCGTCAGCCTAATTGCACAATGGAGAAGCGTCAAAAATAAGCAGCAGAAGCAAGAACAAGGCAGGACAAGAACACTTACTGGTCCACCACGGTGTAGTCCCTCCGCAAGCTTGAAGCCTGAGAGCCTTGCAGCCTGAGGCGCAGGCGCGCGGGCTCCAGGAGCGGAAGAGGGAGCAGCAAATGGGCCGGAAGCAGCTCCAGGAGGTGCCGGAGCAGGAGCGCCATCTCGGGAGATCATTGTCGACCTGCCCCTCGTCGGAACCTCGGCTGGTGGCCTCCTCCGGGGGCTGGCATTGGGCCTCGAGGAGCCCCCAGCCACGGGCGGCTCCTCTCTCTCTGGGGGGACATCAGCCTCATCATCGTCATCAGGCAGGGTGCGGAGGATGTCGGCCTTGCGCAAGGGGGAGTTCTCCCCCATCCCCTCGGGGGTCGCTTCCGAGTCGCGCTCCTCGTCCTCCTCCTCTTCCCCCTCCCCGTGGGAATCGCCAGAAGACATGACCACCGGCGCTGTTGCCATCGGGACCCCAGGGGGTGCCGGTGGCACTAGCCCGCGCCCGACAAAGGTGGGCATGGCGGCCGCGACCTGTGCCCCGTCCTTGCGAAGGAACAAGGGAACGAAAGCACTCGATGGATACTCCTGATCGTCCCCGACCAGGAGGCGGAGAGCCACAGCCAGCTCTTCTTCTGACAAGGCCTCCGGGCTCAAGCGAAGCTTATCTTCTTCGCCCCCAAGCATCCACAAGGGGCGTGAGCGCGCCTGGAGCGGAGCCACACGCAGCGTCAGGAATTCCCTGAGGAGCATGGCCCCCGCCAGCTTCGCCACCTTCGCGTTGCCCGGCTTCAGGTCGGTGGTCATCTTCTCCAGCACTAGCTTCGCCCGGTCCTCAGTAAGCTTCGCGCAGAGCCACCCTTCGTTGGACTGGGGCATCTCCATCGGCAGCATCAACCGTGGGTGGACGCACTTGGCATCCATCATGACCCACTTGCTCCTGAAGCCCTCGGCCTTCTTTCCGGCCTTCGAGATCGCGCTGGCCTTACCGGCTACGACGAAGTTGGCGCACCCTGAGGTGTGGTCGTCATTGATCCGGAGGAAGAAGAAGTGGCGCAGCAGAGCCACGGACGGCATCACCCCGACGTACGCCTTGCAGTAGAAGGTGAAGATCGACAGGAGAAGAACAGAGTTGGGATGAAGATGAAGGGCCTGCAACCTGTAATGGCCGAGGACGGCGTAGAAGAAGTCGGAGAAGGGGGGAACCAGCCCCGCAACGACGTTGCTCATGAAGAAGGGGTAGAAGGTGCTTCTCGAAGCCTCCGTATCAGCACAGCCAGCCCGGAGCACGGTCTTCCCCTTCTCGTTGTTCTCCCCCGCCGTCAGCAGACGCGTGGCGGCGAGGTTCTTCTCTGAGACATTGGGCGCGTCCAGAGCTGGCTCGTACCAGGCGGGCGGCGAAGCAGCCTTGACCTTTCGGGGCGCCATTGGTCGCTGGCTCGGAAGCGAATTGAAGCAGATATGGAGATTTCAGAAGCAAGGAGCAAGAAAGGGGATCTGGAGCAAGACGAAGGAAAGCAATGAAGGCAAGTGTTGCCCGCGCCAGTCTTCTGTTAGACGAGCAGTTGCCGAGGCAGCGTGGGGAAGCGGAGACGCCCACGTCCAATCAATCGCCACGTGTCAACCAAGGCTGCGGGCTGTTGGGGCTCGCGGCGCTTCGTACTTGTCCTTTGGCTTCGTCTCGAAGCCAAGTCCGAGCGCGCCTTGGGCCCGGGGGCTACTGTCGGCGTCCTGGGAACGGGGGTCCCCAGACTTGCCTGCCTGCAGCCCATGGCGTGGCTCCACTAGTGGCCCCGTATGGCCCATCTTCACCAGCAAACACTCAAGACCCTCGCGAGGGGCCAAGCCTCACGAGGCGGATGACGCAAGACCTCCTCGGGGGCGGCCTCACCAGGCTGGCTCGCGAGGGGCGGAGAGATCAAGGCAAGGGGCACCTCGTGAGGTTCCTGTGACGCAAGCCATGACAACTGGAGCCAGGCGGGTGCCAGCGTGCGCAGTGTCCTCGTTTCCTCTTTGGCGCTAAAGAGGCAAGCGCAGGCGAGGCGTCCCGAGGCATCATGCAAAGGTTGTCGGATCTCGGGTTCCGGCAAAACCCTCAAGGTTCAAACACTGGGGTGCGCATGAAGATCTCCCCCTACCGATCCACGTCCTAGCTTCGCTAAGATCTCAAGGGCTAACTCGACGAACTCGCAACACAAAGGACACAAGATTTATACTGGTTCGGGCCACCGTTGAGGTGTAATACCCTACTCCGGTGTGGTGGTGGTGGATTGCCTCTTGGGCTGAGGGTGATCAGTACAAGGGGAAGAATAGCCTCCCGAGGTGAGGTGTTCTTGTACTTGGTGAACTTGTGTGGATGAGGATTGCTCAACATCCCCTCCTACTATGGTGGCTAGTCCTATTTATAGAGGCCCTGGTCCTCTCCCCAAATATTGAGCGGGAAGGGAGCCAACAACAGCCAATTTGAAAGGGGACAGCTAGTACAGCTTATCCTGACAAAAGCGGTCTTCGCCTGCAAAAGGCTCTGGTGGTGACGCCGCCTTGGGCTCCATGGTGACCTCCGTCTTGCCGTCCTGCTGGTCTTGGTCTCGTTGCACTGATATGGAAACCTTTGCTTGATGCCTCGGTACTCTGTGCCTGCGCTTGCCTCCTTAGCACCAAAGAGGAAACAAGGACACTGTGCGCTCTGGCGCCCGCCTGATCTTGATCGTCATGGCTCACGTCATTGGAACCTCGCGAGGTTTGCCTTGCCTTGAACTCTCCGCCCCTCGTGAGCCAGCCTGGTGAGACCGCTCCCGAGGAGGTCTTGTGTCGTCCGCCTCGCGAGGCTTGGCCCCTCGCGAGGGTCTTGAATGCTTGCTGGTGAAGATGGGCCGTACGGGCCCGCCCGCAGAGCCACACCGTGGGCCGCAGGCAGGCAAGTCTGGGGACCCCCGTTCCCAGAACGCCGACAGTAGCCCCCAGGCCCAAGGCGCGCTCGGGCTTGGCTTTGAGGCGAAGCCAAAGGTCAAGTGCGGAGCACCGCGGGCCCTAATAGCCTGCGGCCTTGGTCGACGCGTGGCGGTTGATAGGACGTGGGCGCCTCCGCTTCCCCACGCAGCCTCAGCAACTGCCCGACTTGACAAGTCCCTGGGACATGCAAGGAAAAACCATCATTACCTGTGATCGTGGGGGGCGCTGGTTGGCCTTCTCCTGCTATAAATGGGGAAGGGGGCGGAGCCCCCGTCGCCCATCTCTTCCCATTCTGCTTGCTTCTCCCCCTTTGCTCCATCACCGCCACCAATGGCGCCGTCGAGCAGGTTCTCTGCTACGGAGAAGGGGAAGGCCCCTCGCGAGGGGGTCGGCTCCCCGGCGCCCAAGCGTGGACGCGACCGTCCCCGCAAGCACACTGCGACCCCCGCCGTGGCCCTCGTTCCCGTGGTGGCGCCGCAGCGCGTGGCAGGGGTCGCTCCGGTCATGACAGCCCTGTCGATGAAGGGAGACGTGTCGTGGTTGCGCGGCCTCCCCGGCCGTGCTTCCACTCGGCGGAGGTGCTGCCGGAGTTCGTCGTCTGGTCAGAGAACCCAGCCGGCAACTGGCTTCAGCTCCCGCGTTTCTTTGTCGATGAGCTGCCAGCCTCTGGTCCAGGCGGGTTCTGGCTGCAGACAGACGGTTGCTTCAGCAGGGCTTCTTAGATTGTGGTCGAGGTCTCCGTCGTGGGCAACATAGCTCTAGCCCGCGGTTGGCAGACGTTCGCCCGCGCGCACGGCCTGGGTAGACGGTGCACCCTCCATTTCAAGTACAACGGCGATGCGACCCTTTATGTGAGGGTGTTTGGGGAAGATGGTCGCCGCGCCGGGTGTTGCCCCGAGGCAAATGACGGCGTGGAGGTGCTTGGCCTTGGCGACGGTTGTGATGAGGACGGGGGCGAACCCGAGGCCGACCACGTCTCGTCCAGCTACGGCGGCTCTTCCCCCAGCTACAGCTCCAGCAGTGGTGGCTATGACCAGCCACCATGCTGTCGCGCCCGCTTCGAAGGTGGTAGCGGGTCATCTCGTCACCGCGCCTCCATGAAGCGTGAGGAGGGGTCTGGCTGAGCTCAGGACGGCGCCAGGAGCCTGCCCCCGTGAATCGCTATAGGGGCAGGTGTCGCTTTTATTTTGTTCTTCCTTTCCTTCCTACGTCAAAAAGAAACCAGTATGGGCCCTGGAGGGGCGTGTATCGAACTATGGTCTCAATCATTATGCTATGTTTGTTGTTTCCGTGTTGTGTCATTATTTTGTGTAGAGGTAACTTAGCTTGGCACGTTTGGGGTAGCCTCCTCTTCCCGAGGGACTTGCTTCCTGGTGCCTGTGGAGGCCTTCCTTGACTTGGCGGGTGCTAGGGAACTGCAAGAAACTCGTTAGGAGGCTCACTAGGAGGCTTATCGTTCACCTGAGCCTTGACCCAGCGCTTCGTATTGCGATACCCATGGGGCACGGATTAGGAGAGGTGCGCCAGCTTGTGGGCTCGAACGAGGATGCCTCGCGAAAAAACAGTCGAAAGGCAGTGAAAGGAAAAATGCTCGCGAGGGCGCCTGCCTAGCCCCCTCGCGAGGTGTGCGAGAGAGAGAGTGCAGGTTAAACTGGAGCCGGAAACAGTGATAAAAGGCGACAACACCAAATCGGCAAAGAACTCCAGAAGCAAACTTCAATAGAAAGAGGGCGAGCCAACTACGGAAAGCAAATGAAAAGCCGCGTCCGGCACCTAGTCTAGTCTTCAAGTCTTCTCACCAGCGCGGAGCTAAGTGTGGCCACTTGGATCTGGGAGGGAGCCCCCGAGGCCCGAGGGCAGCACTCCTGAGACTCCGGGGCGTGTACAGCCCCACTCATTATTACGTGAGAGTGTCACGGGCGGCGATCTTCACAGGCGCCGGGCCTTTCTTCATCGGTAGAACTTCCGGAGGTGCTGGATGTTCCAGGCGTTCTGGATGGGTACCCCGTCCTGCGTCTCCAGGCATGCGGCGCCAGCCCTGGAGACATGGGCGACCTTGAACGGGCCCTCCCACATGGGTGAGAGCTTATGCAGCCCTTCCCTGGAGAGCACCCGCCTCAGGACGAGGTCACCCACCTCGAGAGTCCTGGAGCGGACGCTGCGACAGTGGTACCGCCGCAGCGCCTGCTGGTATCTTGCCGCCCGTAGTGCAGCTTCGTGGCGGCGTTCCTCCCCCAGCACGAGGTCCATCCCCCGCATGGCATCCTGCTGTGTCTCATCAAACGCCAGGACCCGTGCCGAGCGATGCTTGACCTCGTGAGGGAGGACCGCTTCTGCTCCGTAGACGAGGAAGAACGGGGTCTCGCCCGTTGGCTTGGTGGAGGTGGTGCGGATTGACCACAGCACGGACTGGAGCTCATCGTGCCAGCCCCTGCCACAGGCTTCGAGCTTCTTCTTGAAGGTCCTGGTCTTGAGGCCCCTCAGGACCTCCGCGTTGGCGCGTTCGGCTTGTCCATTGCTCCGGGGGTACGCCACCGAAGCGTAGCAGACCTGCGTTCCAAGGTTAGCACAATATGTTTTGAAGAGATTACTAGTGAACTGCGAGCCATTGTCGGTGATGATGCGGTTGGGGACCCCGAAACGGCTCACGAGACCCTTGATGAACTTGACCGCAGAGCCGGCTGGGATGGTGCGGACGGCTTCCACCTCCGCCCACTTGGTGAACTTGCCGATGGCAACGTAGAGGTACCAGTAGCCCCCTGGCGCTCGAGGTAATGGGCCAAGGATGTCTAGTCCCCAGACTACGAACGGCCACGAGAGTGGGATGGTCTGGAGGCCCTGAGCCAGCTGATGGATTCGCTTGGCGTGGAAGTGACAGGCCTCGCAGGACCTCACCAGCTCAGTTGCATCGTTGAGCGTCGTAGGCCAGTAGAATCCATTGCGGAATGCCTTGTCGACGAGGGTTCGCGACAACGAATGGTGCCCGCAGTCCCCACCATGTATGTCGGCTGTCAGCTCTTTCCCCTGTTCCCTGGAGATACAGCACAGTGAAACGTCATTTGGTCGCTTCCTGTATAACTCACCGTCCTGGATGCAGTATGTCGTGGCCTGCCGGGCCACACGCTCCGCTTCCTCTTCGTTCTCTGGCAACGTCCCTTGCGTCAGGTACTCCTTGAATTCCTTGGTCCAGCATCCCTCCTGGGGCTCGAGTGCCAAGAGTAGGCGTGCTCCCGAGGTCGGGCCACAGGCTGGGGCCCCTGTGGCAGGCGGCTGCAGGAGTTCCTCCCGAGGCTGAGCTATTCTTGAAAGAGGTGGTGTTGCTGATGGCTTGAAGAGCTGCCCCTTGAAGATGCCAGGCTCTTGGGGCTGCCGCTTGGATGCCCTTCTGGCAATGTCGTCAGCTTCCTTGTTGGTGCCACGGGGTACGTACTGACCCAGGAATTGCTTCTCCGTCTTTCGCACCTCCGCGAGGTATGCTTCCATGTGCTCGTCCTTTGGCTCATATACCTTGTTGGCGAAGTTGACGAGGAGCTGCGAGTCGCCCCTAACGGTGAGGCGCTTCACCCCTAGAGCTGCCGCAGCCTTCAGGCCAGCTAAGAGGCCTTCGTATTCTGCGATGTTGTTGGAGACCTTCTTGCCCTGCTGAAAGCAGAGCTGCACAGCGTAGTAGAGCTTGTCTTGAGTGGGTGAGATGAGCACCGCTCTAGCCCCTGCGCCCTGGTGTGCGAAGGCACCATCAAAATACATGACCCAACCGTCCGGTGCCTCACTTTCCGGCGAGAGGGACTGATCTTCGCCTATTTCAAGCGTCGGGGCGTCCGTCCATTATGCCATGAAATCAGCGAGGGCGGCCCCCTTGATGACCTTGGTAGTGCTGAACTCCAACTGGAATGCCTGCAACTCGATGTTCCACTCAGCGACCCTTCCAGCAGAGTTGGGGCTCCTGAGCACTCTCTCCAATGGGTAGGCTGAGACGACCTTGATGGGGTGGCCCTGGAAGTAGTGCTGCAACTTACGCGAGGCCACCAAGAGCGTGAGTAAGAGCTTCTGAGGCATGGGATATCGTGCCCTTGCGTCCCGCAACACCGTGCTGACGAAATACACCGGGTGCTCGACGAGAGCTGGCGCATTGGTGAGGCTCGTGTCTTGCGGAAGTTGGGGCGTCTCCTGAGGTAATGGAACCCCCGACGCTAGATCATTTATCGGGGTCTCGATGGCATCATCCTGCTGAGCTTGGTCCTCTGTTGATGCTGCTATGGCTCTTGTGGCACCTTCCTAGCCTTGCGTCATCTCGGCTGGTGGCGTAGCTCGGCGCGTCGCGCCTTTGGCTTGGTGCTCTTCCCGAACCGCCACCAGAGCTGCACTGGCAGAGTACGGGGTGGCGGCAAGATAAAGCACTAGGGGCTCGAGAGGTCGTGGAGCCACCATCACTGGAGGGCTGGTCAGGTATATCTTGAGGTCTTGAAAAGCTCGGTCGGCCTCCGGGGTCCACTCGAACGGGCCCTTCTTCTTCATCAGCTTGAAGAAGGATAGAGCGTGCTCTCCCAGCTTGGAGATGAAGCTCCCCAACGCAGTCACCCGACCAGCCAGCTTCTGCATTTCCTTGAGGGTCTGCGGTGGGCTCAGGTCTTCAATGGCCTTGATCTTTTCTGGGTTCACCTCGATCCCTCTGTGGGATACGAGGAAACCCAGCAGCTTGTCGGAAGGGACGCCAAACACGCACTTCTCCGGGTTAAGTCGCAAGTTCACCTGGCGTAGGCTCGCGAAAGTCTCCTCCAGATCTTGGATCAAGGTTCTCGCCTCCCAAGACTTCACCACAATGTCGTCGACGTAGGCCTCCGCGTTTCTCCCGAGCTGCCGTCCTAATGCGATATGCATCAACCGCTGAAAGGTCGCGCCCGCATTACGCAGTCCGAAAGGCATGCAAGTGTAGCAGTACACCTGACACGGGGTCAAGAAGGCTGTCTTATCTACATCTTCTACCGCCATCTTGATCTAGTGATACCCTGAGAACGCATCCAGGAAGCACAGCAGGTCGCACTTGGCGGTGGAGTCGACAATCTGGTCGATGCGTGGAAGTGGGAACGGATCTTGGGGCAGGCCTTGTTGAGGTTGGTGAAGTCGACGCACATTCGCTCCTTCCCGCCTTTCTTCGGCAAAACGACGGGGTTTGCCAGCCATTCGGGGTACCGAACCTCGCGAATGGCACCCGCCGCCTCTAACTTGCGGGTTTCCTGGACGATGAAGGCCTACTTCTCCGTGGACTGCCATCTCGCCCGCTGCTTCACAGGGCGTACATTGGGGCACACCCTTAAGTGATGTTGAATCACCTCTCTCGAGACCCCCACCAGCTACTTGGGTTCCCATGCGAATATCTCCTTGTTTGCGTGCAAGAAATTCACCAACGCTTCCTCTTGGCTTGGGTCGAGGTCGGATCCTATGGTAAAGGTGGCTCCTGAGGACCCGCCCTTGTCGACCGGCATCTGCTTGGTTTCTGCCTTGTCTTGGGTGAACAGCTGTTTCTTCTTGGTTGGTGCGGCTCCCTTGGCTCTGGAGGCGCCCGCGCCGGCGGGCTGTGCCGCCGCGGCGGTCTTGAGGGCAAGCTTGAGCGCCGCCAGGGCCTCCTTGGCGTCCCCCTTGATGGTGAGGATGCCCTTGCTCCCCGGCATCTTCATGAGGTTGTAAGCCGGATGGGTTGCTGCCATGAACTGGGCCAGAGCTGGGTACCCGAGGATGGCGTTGTAAGGGAGGCCGAGGCGGGCGATGTCGAAGTCGACCAGCTCGGTGCGGTAGTTATCGCGCGTGCAGAAGGTGACAGGGAGGCGGATCTGTCCCAAGGAGTGGGCGGTGCCGCCGCCAATCCTTGAGAAAGACTTGCTAAGGCGGAGCCGCTCGAACGGTACGTGCAAAAGGCTGAAGGCCTCCACGCAGAGCACGTTGAGGCCGGCACTGCCGTCGATGAGAGTCTTGGTGACGGCCACGTTGCAGATGGTAGGCATGCAAAGCATGGGAAGCATGCCCGAACCGGCGGTAGAGGCGGGGTGATCCCCTGCGTCGAAGGTGAGGTCGGCCTTGGGCGCGGCCCAGCCCGGGGGAGCCCCCGAGCGCTTGGAAGCGGCGCCAATCTGGCGAAGGAACGGCTTGACATGACGATCTGAAGGCGGTGCTTGCGAGCCGCCTAGGAGGGCCGCAACCGCGTGGTGCGCCGGCGCCGCGTAGCGCGCAGTGAAGAGGTCGCGCAGCTCCTCCCAAGATGCCACCGTAGATTCGGGGAGGTTGAGTAGCCAGGCGCGCGGTGCGCCAGTGAGGGCCATGGGAAGCCAGTTGGCCATGACCTTATCGTCGCCCCGGCCTTGAGGACGTCCTCCTCATACGCCAGCAGAAAAGCCGACAGGTCCGCCGCGCCGTCGTAGCACAGCGGCATCTCCAGCTTGAACTTGGGCGGCCACTGCACCTGCCGTAGGGCGGGGGCCAAGGCTAGGAGCCCCCTGGCCCCGCCGTCAGCACCAGTCGTCGGAGCCGGGAGCGAGACGCCTGCCATGAGGGCAAAGCAAGGTGGTGGCGGAGCGCAGATCGACGGAAGGAAAGCTACAGCGCACCCCTACCTGGCGCGCCAAATGTCGGATCTCGGGTTCCGGCAAAACCCTCAAGGTTCGAACACTGGGGTGAGCATGAAGATCTCCCCCTACCGATCCACGTCCTAGCTTTGCTAAGATCTCAAGGGCTAACTCGACGAACTCGCAACACAAAGGACACAAGATTTATACTGGTTCGGGCCACCATTGAGGTGTAATACCCTACTCTAGTGTGGTGGTGGTGGATTGCCTCTTGGGATGAGGGTGATCAGTACAAGGGGAAGAACAGCCTCCTGAGGTGAGGTGTTCTTGTACTTGGTGAACTTGTGTGGGTGAGGATTGCTCAAGATCCCCTCCTACTATGGTGGCTAGTCCTATTTATAGAGGCCCTGGTCCTCTCCCCAAATATTGAGCGGGAAGGGAGCCAACAACGGCCAATTTGAAAGGGGACAGCTAGTACAGCTTATCCTGACAAAAGCGGTCTTCGCCTGCAAAAGGCTATGGTGGTGACGCCGCCTCGGGCTCCATGGTGACCTCCGTCTTGCCGTCCTGCTGGTCTTGGTCTCGTTGCACTGATATGGAAACCTTTGCTTGACGCCTCGGTACTCTGCGCCTGCGCTTGCCTCCTTAGCACCAAAGAGGAAACAAGGATACTGTGCGCTCTGGCGCCCGCCTTATCTTGATCGTCATGGCTCATGTCATTGGAACCTCGCGAGGTTTGCCTTGCCTTGAACTCTCCGCCCCTCGCGAGCCAGCCTGGTGAGACCGCTCCCGAGGAGGTCTTGTGTCGTCTGCCTCGCGAGGCTTGGCCCCTCGCGAGGGTCTTGAATGCTTGCTGGTGAAGATGGGCCGTACGGGCCCGCCCGCAGAGCCATGCCGTTGGGCGCAGGCGGGCAAGTCTGGGGACCCCCGTTCCTAGAACGCCGACAAAGGTTTCCATATCGGTGCAACGAGATCAAGACTAGCAGGACGGCAGGACGGAGGTCATCATGGAGCCCAAGATGGCGTCACCACCAGAGCCTTTGGCAGGCGAAGACCACCTTTAGTCAGGATAACTTGTACTAGTTGTCTCCTTTTGAATTTGGCTGTTGTGGCATCCCTTCCCGCTCAATATTTGGGGAGAGGACCTGGGCCTCTATAAATAGGACTAGCCACCACAGTAGGGGGCAACTAGATCCGGGGCTATTCGGATCATCCTCATACACACAAGCTCACCCAGCACAAGAGCACCTCTCCTCAGGAGGCTGTTCTTTTGATTGTACTAGTTCATCCTCAGCCAAAGAGGCAATCCACCACACCACACTGCAGTAGGGTATTACACCACATCGGTGGCCCGAACCAGTATAAACTCTCGTGTCTCTCGTTCTTTGGGTTCGTCGAGCTAGGCCTTGCGATTGTTGCGAGAGCGAGCAAGGGAGAGAGAGAGAGATATCTTCATGCACACCCAAGTGTTCGAACCTCAAGGGTCTGCCGGAACCCATAATCCGACAACCGATTCATCCCTTTCGGTCATACTGAGTTCATTCAGTTGATCTAGGTTTTCAATCTCGGTGCAACTGATTAGAACCATTCGGTCGCACCGAGTTGCAGTAACCGCTTGCGATTCTGCATCTCGGTGCCACCGAGTTGTTCCACTCGGTCACACCGACAGGGTTAGGATATATATACCCACGGGTCAATTTTGGAAATTCCTCCGAAACCTTTCGCCTGCGCGTGTCCTGCTCTGCCGAGTCAGGTCTCCGGATCATCTCCTCATCGCCAGCGACCTCCCGCCACTGGTCTTCGCCGCCGTCAACGGGAATCTTCACCGCTGTTGCCGCCGTAGCGAGCTCATCGCCAAGTTAGGGTATGGGTTTGATCCTTTGTGCAATCTTTACCTCCGATTCTTAGCACAAAGTCAATGCCATGATTCTTACCAAGTTTGAGATTATCCTATCCAGCAAAAACTCCCTTTAGATTAGTTTTGATTCGAAAATTTAGGGTTAGGTTTCCACCGAACTTATCTCGGACCGACCGAGTTGTAGAAATTGATCTACCGATTTGGCTTAGGCCATTGCACTTGTAACTTTCAGTCTGACCGAAACTTGCAAATCGGTGTGACTGAGTTCAACTCTTAGTGAAACCCTAGCAATCTCGGAATCACCGAACTTTGTCTCGGTCTGACCGATCTCACTAGTTCAGACTCTAATATTGCTTCGGTGTCACCGAGTTTAACAAATCGTTAGCTCCAAAATGCTTTCTGTAGAAAACTAAAACTAAGTTTTTGACTCAATTGATTTGCAAAATCTCTGCACTTTGTGATGCTCATCCACTCTATCTCATCTATATCTATTCACAGGGTCAGCTTTCAATTTGCAGTGTCAACAATGTCTGATCAAAGTGTAGCCAGAACAAGTCTGAGCAGCAAGTTAACTTGAGTGAGGGCACTAGTCCCTCTGGCAGCTATGATGAGGGTAGCAGAAGCACCCCAAGCAATTTTCCCAAGGCAGCAACAAGGATAAAGAGAAACAGAAACTCGGACTCTGAGGATGAAGACTATGTTGTTGTTGAGGAAGAAGTTAGCTCAAATAAGAAGGTTGTCAAGAAGGAATTTGGCACAGCTGCTTCAACAAAGCCTGGTCTGAACAAGAAGGCTCCTGCCAAGAGAGTGCCCATGTCAAAGGCCAGAGCCTCAACTCTTGAAGCCTCCAAATCAACTGTTGGAGAGGTTGCTGGTGAGGGCAAGAAAAGGAAGAGAGGGAGATGGGGCAAGAGAGTTGATTCCATGGCTGAATTTGAGAAGCACTCATCTGATGAGGAAGAAGAGGATGCTGCACCAGCACCTAAAGCTCAGAAGCTGATGGGGGATGCCATCAAGTTTGGGGCTGCTCCATCAAAGCCCAAGACTGCCCCCAAAGCTACTACTCCAGCCACCAAGTCAGCACCAAAGAGGAGCACCAGAAATATACCAGCTGCCGAGAAGAACAAGGCCCCAATGCCTGAAGTGGAAGAAGAAGAGGAAGCCCAAATGCTCAGAAAGTTGAAGCCCAAGATCCCAGATCATGATGATACACATCCGGTGGCTGAAAACATGAAGATCAGGAAGGATGCAGGTCTCAGACTGTGGAGACAGTCAGATCCCTATGTTGCAAGAAGGAGAACTGCTGTAGACTACAAGTTCCACACTAAGGAACAGCAGGACTTCTATGAGATTGTGCTCCTGGATAAGAAGCCCATAGTCAGTGATATGAAATGGGTTGATTGGTCATATATTGATGACAATGAAGACCACTTGCCTAGAGTTCATGAAAGCTTCAGGATGAATGGATTTGATGCCTTTGTGGGTCAGAAATTGACCAAGTGGAATGATGAGCTTATCATGCAATTCTATTCAACAACTCACTTCTACCCAGATGGTAGAATAGTATGGATGTCTGAAGGTACAAGGTATCAGTCAACTGTTGCTGAGTGGGCCAAGCTAATCAATGCCCCTGAAGAGCATGAAGATGATACAGATGTGTATGTCAAGCCAAGGAAGGGACACAACTCCATGGAACATATGTACAAAGAGATTTCAGATGCAGCTTTGGAACATCACCAGTTTGGTTCTGTCTATTATCTCCTGCCAGGTCCGCCCACAATCAACACTATCCTTAGGCACACATTGTTGCCCAAGTCTGGAGATCATAGGATGATAAGAGGGCATTCCATCAATTTGCTGCATATGTTTGATGTGCCAGAAAAGTTCAAGGTAATGACACTGATTGTAGAGACAATCAAGAGGACAACTGTTGATCAGAAGAGATCATGTGGGTATGCTCCACACATCCAGATGCTCATAAACTCCAAGATGGGCAAAAACATATATCTACTGGACAAAGAGCACCTTCCCCTGAGGCCATGCTTTGAGGGCAACACAGTTGTCATGGATGCAACAGATCCTACTTCAGTAGAGGCTCAGGAGAAGAGAGAGAAGGAAAAAGCAGAGAAGGCAGCCAAGATGCCAAGTGCTGAAGAGGCTTCACGAGTTTTTCTCAAGTCAAAACAAGATCAACTTGGATATCTTATTCAAGCCACTTTGAGGATTGAGAAAGGATTGGCCACCCTGACTCAAAATCAAGAGAGTCTTGAAAGGATCATTGAAACAAATTTTTATGATCTAGACTTGAAGGTCACAGAGATGCAAACAGCTGTTGAGCAGCTCCAGGATGAAGCTGAAGAGAGGAAAGGGAAATCTACCACAGAAGCTTTTCAGAGAGTGCCTAGGGCACAGAGATCTGCAGTAGTGTCAGTGACAGACACTAGAGCTACTACTTCAGCACCTGCAGCCACAGCTTTAGTTGCAACTCCACCAGCTCCTACAACCTCAATAGATGCATTTGTCGCAGGAGTCCTCTCCACGCCACCTCCCGAAGATCAAGCTTAGCGAGCCACATAGCACTATGCATTTTCAAGATTTTTGGTAACTTGTTGCCAAAGGGGGAGAAAGTGTATAGATCATAGGCTTCGAGAGAGAGAGAGAGTTTTGCTTCTTTTTTGCCCTTTTGCTACTCATTTGCTACTTATTTGTTTGCTTGCTTGGATGATACTTTATATGTGTGTGAGATACTTGTATGGTCATGTGTTTGATCATATCATACGTCAAATGCTTGTGCTTGGATGATGATATTATCTATCTATCATGTATGATCATTCACATCTTACCTTGGTGATGAGTGCATATTTCATATACTATCATTTTGAGCGCTCCACCAAGATGTATGTGACATGGAAGAGTAACCCATGATCCTAATCGATTGTGCATTTGCATTCAAAAGGAAATTTTAAATAATGCACAAATTTAGGGTGAGCTCTTGCTTATCACATACTTCTCAAAGCGACGATATATTTCATTCTTATTATCATTTGTTGAAGCTTCGATCTATATGTTGTCATCAATTACCAAAAAGGGGGAGATTGAAAGTGAAACTAATCCCTGGGTGGTTTTCGTAATTCTTAACAACATATAGCTCATTGGACTAATATTATTTCAATATAATCATTTCAGAAAGTTCAATGACCGGCATGGCATGGACTAGAGATGTGGACCCCTCAAAATGCTAAGGACACATATTGGCTCAAGCTCAAGACTCTACATTTTCATTTTAGTGATCCAAGATCACATTGAGTCCATAGGAAAAGCCAATACTATTAAAAGGGGATGAGGTGTTGCTTAATGGCTTGCTTGCTCAAAATTCTTAGTGATATGCTCCAAAAGCCCTCAACCACTTTCTCATATCCACATATGTCCCAAACCAAAAGTCAAACTCGGCCCCACCGATTTGATTTATCTGGCGCCACCGAGTTCATTTGACATAGCCATAGCCAGAAACCCTAATCAGTTCGGTCTCACGGATAGGGATCTCGGTCTCACCAAGATGGGATTTCAAACTCTCTATTTCCCTTCGTAACGTTTCGGTCTAACCGAAATGAGCAATTGGTCCCACCGAGTTCGCAATGCAAACTCTCTGTTTCCTTTTCATAACGTTTCGGTCTCACCGAAATGAGCGATCGGTCCCACCGAGTTTGCCTGACCAACTCTCTATTTGCCTATTACAGAAATCGGTCTCACCGAGTTCATGTGATCGGTCTCACCGAGATTATGTTATGCTCTAACCCTAACACAATCGGTCCCACCGAGTTGACATGTTGGTCCCACCGAAAAGCCTAACGTTCACATTTTGAACTAAATCGGTATAACCGAGTTTCAGTATTTGGTCCCACCGAGTTTGGTAAATTGTGTGTAACGGTTAGATTTTGTGTGGAGGCTATATATACCCCTCCACCCATCCTCCATTCGTGGAGAGAGCCATCAGAACGTGCCTACACTTCCAGCATTCATTTTCTGAGAGAGAACCACCTACTCATGTGTTGAGACCAAGATATTCCAATCCAACCACAAGAATCTTGATCTCTAACCTTCCCCAAGTTGCTTTCCACTCAAATCATCTTTCCACCATATCCAAATCTGTGAGAGAGAGAGATGAGTGTTGGGGAGACTATCATTTGAAGCACAAGAGCAAGGAGTTCATCATCAACACACCATCTATTACCTTTCGGAGAGTGGTGTCTCCTAGATTGGTTAGGTGTCACTTGGGAGCCTCCGTCAAGATTGTGGAGTTGAACCAAGGAGTTTGTAAGGGCAAGGAGGTTGCCTACTTCGTGAAGATCTACCCAAGTGAGGCAAGTCCTTCATGGGCGATGGCCATGGTGGGATAGACAAGGTTGCTTCTTTGTGGACCCTTCATGGGTGGAACCCTCCATGGACTCGCGCGGCCGTTACCCTTCGTGGGTTGAAGTCTCCATCAACGTGGATGTACGATAGCACCACCTATCGGAACCACGCCAAAAATCTTCGTGTCTACATTGCGTTTTCTCCCTCCAAACTCCTCCCCTTTACCTTCATATGCAATGATTTACATCCGCTGCTATACTCTTAGAATTGCATGTGTAGGTTGATTGCTTGACTTGTGATAAGTTGCTAAAATCTGCCTAGACTTAAAATTGGGAAAATGCTAGATTTTTATTTAGTCAAGTAGTCTAATCACACCCCCCCCCCTAGACATACTTTCAATCCTACAATTATATATATAATTCCGATCACGATGAACCAGATGCATAGCATAAAACTTCTGATGAAATTCCAATTTCAATCGTTGTAGTTCCATGATCCAATATCATCAGATAGCCTAAACCATGTCAATACCTTTCCCTTCAAATATAAAGGGAATACCTTCTTCTTGACAACATCCTCGGGCCTACATGCAAGCTTAAATAATCCACAAACTTCATTCACATAGATTAGGTGCATATGAGGATGTAATGTTCCATCTCCTACATAAGGATTAGCTAGCAGTTTCTCTATCATACCCGAAGGAATTTCATAATAAATATTTTCAGTAGGTGTAGTAGGTTGAGGAGAAACTCTTTGCTCTTCCGATCGAGGTGAAGATACCCCGAACAAGCCCCTCAAAGGATTATTTTTCATAGTAACAAGTGACAGTAAATTTCATCACACTATATAAATGTTTCCTTACCAAATTCCACTTACCAAAGGCGCTTCACTCCCCGGCAATGGCGCCAGAAAAGAGTCTTGATGACCCAAAAGTATAGGGGATCTATCTTAGTCCTTTCAATAAGTAAGAGTGTCGAACCCAGCGAGGGACAGAAGGAAATGGCAAGCGGTTTTCAGCAAGGTATTCTGTGCAAGCACTGAAATTATCGGTAACAGGTAGTTGTGTGATAAGATAATTCGTAACGGATAACAAGTAATAAAAGTAAACACGGTGCAGCAAGGTGGCCCAATCCTTTTTGTAGCAACGGATAAGCCTGGATGAACTCTTATATAAAGCAAAGCGCTCTCGAGGACACATGGAAATTGTTGTCAAGCTAGTTTTCATCATGCTCATATGATTCGCGTTCGTTACTTTGATAATTTGATATGTGGGTTGACCGTTGCTTGGGTGCTGCCCTTCCTTGGACAAGCCTCCCACTTATGATTAACCCCTCTCGCAAGCATCCGCAACTACGAAAGAAGAATTAAGATAAATCTAACCATAGCATGAAACATATGGATCCAAATCAGCCCCTTACGAAGCAACGCATAAACTAGGGTTTAAGCTTCTGTCACTCTAGCAACCCATCATCTACTTATTACTTCCCAATGCCTTCCCCTAGGCCCAAATCATGGTGAAGTTTCATGTAGTCGACGTTCACATAACACCACTAGAGGAAAGACAACATACATCTCATCAAAATATCGAACGAATACCAAATTCACATGATTACTTATAACAAGACTTCTCCCATGTCCTTAGGAACAAACGTAACTACTCACAAAGCATATTCATGTTCAAAATCAGAGCAGTATTAAATAGCATTAAGGATCTGAACATATGATCTTCCACCGAATAAACCAACTAGCATCAACTACAAGGAGTAATCAACACTACTAGCAACCCACAGGTACCAATCTGAGGTTTTAAGACAGAGATCGGATACAAGAGATGAACTAGGGTTTGAGAGGAGATGGTGCTGGTGAAGATGTTGATGGAGATTGACCCCCTCTCGATGAGAGGATCATTGGTGATGACGATGGCTTCGTTTTCCCCCTCCCGAAGGGAAGTTTCCCCGGCAGAACAGCTCCGTCGGAGCCCTAGATTGGTTCTGCCCAAGTTCCGCCTCGAGACAGTGGCGCTTTGTCCCGAAAGCTTCCTTCTGATTTTTTCTAGGTCAAAACACATCATAAAGCATAAGATGGGCGTCGGGGGCCTGCCAGGTGGCCCACAAGACAGGGGGCGCACCCGGGGGGTAGGGCGCGCCCCCACCCTTGTGGATGGCAGGTGGCCCCCTCTGGTGCTTTCTTCGCCCTATACTTTTTATATATTCCAAAAATATTCTCCGTGAAGTTTCAGGAGTTTTGGAGTTGTGCAGAATAGGTCTCTAATATTTGCTCCTTTTCTAGTCCAAAATTCCAGCTGCCGGCATTCTCCCTCTCCATGTAAACCTTATAAAATAAGAGAGAAAAGGCATAAGTATTGTGATATAACATGTAATAACAGCCCATAATGCAATAAACATCAATATAAAAGCATGATGCAAAATGGATGTATCAGGCCACACCAAGACCTTTGCGTGCTGGGTTTGGGTGTGGGACATGGCGTTCATCCCCACCAGACACACCTACTAGAATCTCCTCGCGGCGCTGGGCGCGTTGAAGAGATGGAGGGCTTTTCGCCGCCGGACCGCAGGGTTGCTCCACCTCCGGGCGCGGCGCAGTACGACCTCCTCATCCACGTCGACCGCATTGAAGACTCGACGCCAAGATCACCACACTCCTCCCACTCAGCGTAAAGCGGCCTACTATCCTTCGGCTTTGACGACGATGACGCGCTGCCGCGCATCCATCCGGGGACCTGGACCTTGCACGCCGAAGATGGCCAGCGCGAGGAGCGGCACAGGCGGCAGTCCCGCGCCCCGGTTGTGGACACAGGCTGCCGAGGAATACCCCTCGGTGGCCCCAGGCGTGACCACGATAACGATGGCTCCGGAAGGAGATCCTGGAAGGACACGCTCCTGGGATGCGGCCGTGCTCACCACGAGCAGGGCGAGGCAACCTCCAAGGAGCGCCCCAACCGCAGCCGCTCCCCTCCGGCGCGACACCGCTCCAGCAGCTCCAAGGGGCACATGCGTCAGGGTGCGCGCCATGGACGAAAGAAGGGCGGCGCCAACGAACGCGACACGGCGACCCGTGCACCACCTGCCCAACTCACCCCCGACACGCATGGTGACGACATCGAGCAGTACTTCTCCAACGCCAAGAGGCCAATCAACGCCATGGGTCAGGCGCGCGCCGATGACGCGCTCCTTAGAGGCTACATTGGAGGCCCCGCTCGACTTCTCCGACAAGGCCAAAGCAACAGAGGATGACACTACGGTGGCGATCCCGGACATCTTCGGCCCCACCCTCTCCGGGCCAAACCCGGCGAGCTTCAGCTGCTGCATGCCCACTGCTGCATCCACTGTGGTGGTGCAGCTTGGAGAAGTGACCGAACAAGTCTGCCAGCTGGAGATCGAAGACTCTGGTGCTGCGCCTCTCCGCCTCTTCACCAACCCCCCACCAGCACTGCTGCTCCCACCCCCGTCCAAGCATCGTTCTGCCCCTCCCAAGTCCCGCGCGAGTGCGCGCTAGGCCGCGCAGAACAACGCAACCCCTGTGGCCCAGCGCGCCACGCTCCGTCTAGTGAAGGGGCTCGGGCTGCTGGGGCCCAAGGAAAAGATGACGGCTAGGGCGGCTGAGGCCCTCATCCGCGGGTTCGACAAGCCCCTCACTGACGACGACATCAACACCATCGCCAAGCTGACCATGCTGAACAGGGACGCGCTCTGAGTTGTTGTAGGGCTGGCGGGACCTGATGATGTTGCCGAGGAGGCCCTAGTGTAGTCATGTTAGTTCATCATTGCTACCTATGTTTAGCTGTCGAAACTTGTGCTTGCTGCCGATGGAGATGATCTGTGTGCCCAATGAATAACACAAACCTTGCAATCTTGAGCTGGAATATGCGAGGGTTGAACCCGCTGGCAAAGAGAACTGTTGTACAACAAATCGCCGAGGCGCAGCGAGCGTCCATTCTCTCCCTACAGGAAACAAAGATTGAGGGCTGGCTGCCTGCCACTGTCAAAGATCTGGGAGGAAGCACATTAGAGGGTTGCGCTGTTCTCCCAGCCATGGGCACTAGGGGAGGTGATGCAATCCTATGGAACAAGAACATTGTTAGTTTTGCATCACAGGCAATTGGTTGCTTTTCGATCACACGAAAGGTCTTAGTGTTGCATGATGGATCTTGGTTCTGGCTGACGACGGACTACGGACCGGTGGATGACACGCGCAAAGACGCCTTCCTGGCCGAGCTTGCTCATTCCGCCCCTCCCTTGGGAGAGCCGTGGTTGACCAATGGATACTTTAACATCATTTACGAAGCCCGTGACAAGAACAACCTCAACCTGAACAGGAGGATTATGGGGATGTTCAGATCTGCAATTGACAGAGCAGGCCTAAGAGAGGTTAAGTGCAAAAACAGAAGATTTACTTGGACAAATGAGAGAGAAAATCCAACGATGGTTAGCATTGATAAAGTTTTCTGCAACATGGAATGGGAGGCTCTCTTCCCCTGCTTCATGCTCATGGTTGCGACAACAGCCTGCTCGGATCAGTACCCGCTCCTACTGGTGAACACTGCTGCCCCGCGTACAAGGTCGGCCTTCCGCTTTGAAAATTTCTGGCCGAGCTTCCCCCACTTGTAGGAGACTGTTGCTAGAGCTTCGCAATGACCGGTGAACCACAACTGCCCTTTCATCCGGATGGAGAAGAAGATGGAAAGGACGGCCGCTGATCTGAAAATATGGTCCAAAACTCTCTTCAGTGACGCAAAAGTGCAGTTCCACTTGGCCTGCGAGGTAATTCTTCGGCTAGAAGTTGCACAAGAGAATAAAAGGATCTCGTAGAGTGAATTCCTCCTGAGGAAGCAACTCAAGATGAGGATCCTGGGTCTAGCTGCGGTGGAGACAGCAAGAAAACGACAGGCATCTAGGATCATGGCTTAAAGCTGGAGATGCATGCATGACATTTTTCCAAGCAAAGATCAACTCAAGAAGAAGGAAGGACTTCATACACTCTCTAACACGGCTACTGCCACTGCCCATGAAGGCAAAGCTTCAGCTGTACACCACCACTTTTTTAACCTGCTGGGACGAAAGGAAACCAGAGGACGGTCCATCAATTGGGATGAACTAGACATGCCAAGGTTGCAAAATGAAGGGCTCGACAACCCGTTCTCTGAGCTGGAAGTTTGGGCTACTATCTTGGCTTTCCTGGCAGAAAAAGCGCCAGGTCCCAACAGTTTTCTAGGCACTTTCTTCAGATCATGTTGGGGCACGATCAAGGATGATGTCATGGCAGTTTTTGACAAGTTCTATAGGCTGGCAGATAGCAATTTTGCTGAGCTCACACAGCCATGATCGCTCTCATTCCGAAGAAGGACGGGACCACGAGAATAAATGGGTTTAGGCCCATCAGCCTTATCCATTCCATAGCTCAGTTGATCACTAAGGTGTTATCCAGACTGGTTGTTGTCATCGACCGGATCATCTCCCCACGCAAGCGGCCTTTCAAAGGAAGAAATGCATTCACGATAGCTATCTTTATGTTTAGAACACTGTTCGGGCTCTACATAGGAATAAAACACCGGCTCTTCTCCTCAAGCTTGACATTGCTAGAGCTTTTGATAGTGTATCTTGGGAGTACATGATGGAGTTGCTCCAACAACTAGGTTTCCTTTCTCGTTGGATAGATTGGATAGCACTCCTCCTGTCAACCTCCTCCTCGGCCTGCCTGCTTAATGGCGACCCTGGCGAGAGTTTTTTGCATCAGCAAGGACTGCAGCAGGGCAATTCGCTTTCGTCGCTCCTTTTCATCCTCTGCATTGATCCCCTCCACCGTTTTCTCGAGGCTGCCACCAGGGCGGGGGCGCTGAACACCATTTCGGGCACAGTGACGCGGATGCGCACAAGCTTGCACGCTGATGACGCCTAATCTTCATCAACCCTGTGTGTTTCGAGATATATAACCTCCTAGAGCTCCTTCACCTGTTTGGAGATGCGACGGGACTACGCATCAACCTCTTTAAATCCTCGGCGATCCCCATTAGCTGCAATGACATATATGTTCAGGATGTTCTGCAAAACTTCGGCAGCATCACGGCGACCTTCCCGACCAGATATCTAGGGCTTCCGGTTACTTTAGGGTGCCTTAGGCTAGTCCACCTCCATTTCATTCTTGATAGAATTAGATCGAGGCTTGCGGGCTGGAAGGGCAAACTCATGCCACTGGCGGGCCGCCGTGTTGTCGTACGCTGCATGCTCTCAGCCATGCCGACCTTTGCGCTTACGACGCTGCGTATACCCAAGAAATTCTTCAAGGATATAGACAAGTCACAGCAGCATTTTCTCTGGGCGGGAGATGAAGAGATAACTGGAGGAAAATGCAAGGTTAGCTGGAGCATGGTGACCAAGCCAGAACACCACGACGGTCTGGGCATCCCTGATCTCAGTCATTTCGCCTGGGCGCTGTGTAACGCCCCGGATCCGATGCGCCAGGTGTCTGCCAGTTATTCGTCGTCCTTGCCTTGTCATCTGCTTGTGTGTTGCATTTTTCCATGTCATCATCTGCATTGCATCATCATGTTTTTCAAAACTTGCATCCGGTCCTTTTCCCCGTTGTCCGTTTCGCGATCCGACACTCTCGCGCGCGCCCGTCGCCCCTCTCAGTCCTTGTTTCATGAGTGGGAGAAAAACATTCTCGGAATGGGTCGAGATTTGCCGAGTGGCCTTGGTATAGCACCGACAGACCGCCCGTCAAATTTCGTTCCATTTGGAGGTCGTTTGATGCCCCAACGGTTAACCGCGTCAGCCTGAAAACCCCTCTCTCTTTGCAGCCCAGCATCCCTCCACCACAGCCCACTAGCCCATCCAAACCCCCTCCATGCTCTCGGTCGTTCGATCATGATCGTGTGGGCGAAAACCGCTCCTCATTTGGACTCTCCTAGTTCCCTCTACCTATATATATGCCATTCTCCCCCGAAATTGCGGATGAAACCCTAGCCCATCTCCTCCAACCGCGCCGGACATGTCCGCCGCCCACCGGACACATCGCCGCCGCCGCCCGCAACCAACGGGGGCTTGCC
>NC_057802.1:326260311-326273387 GCF_018294505.1 Triticum aestivum | reverse complement strand
TGCGTCCCCGCCGCCATGCGCCGCCGCCGGCAGGCGCGCCTCCAGCGCCGAGCCCGCCGCCTCGGACCTCGCCGCCCTTCGCCGGCTGTTGGGGATATAACCGTTGGAGTCACCCGCCCTGGAGGGGCCGGGTTACCCATGATGGCTACTACGCGAAGCCCAGTACCAAAGATGAAGACGGCGGGTCAATAACGGGCCCAAGACCCGGAGATGGCTTAAGGCCCGTAGCATTAGCCGCCGTTAGGGTAAACTTGTCGTGTAAGGCAAGAATAGATAAGAGTCCGAGCCGGCCACTGTTATGAGCCGGCCGGGACTCTGAGAGCCGCTGGGCGTCAACCTCTCTATATAAAGGGGCGACCCGGCGGCGGTTCAGGACGAGAAAGATCTGATCGAGAGCCAGGCATAGCAATCAAGCTCCCTGCTCATCGAAACCCTGATCAATATCACCTCAACTGGACGTAGGCTTTCACCTTCACTGTAAGGGGCCGAACCAGTATAACCCTCGTGTTCCTTGTCCCGCTTAACCCCTTTAAGCTTCCTAGTTGCGATGGCTCCACGACTAAGTCCTAGCTCGAGGACATCTGCCGTGACAATTCCACGACAGTTGGCGCCCACCGTGGGGCCAGCGCACGGTGGATTTGAGTTCTTGAAGGGCAGCTTCGAAGGGCTCAAGGGATACGCTGTGGGCCGGATGACCAAGAGTCATCGCGGCAAGCTCTACATCAACGATGCAAACTGGGGCCCCGACGTCGGCTCAATTGAGTACGGGTACCGGGTCCCCTTCGGCGGAATTCATGTCTTCATTGGCAAGATTGGTGAGCCGGGCCCTGAGCCGGATCTCTGCGCCGGTCTCATCGAGACGGCTCAGTGTGCACGACCCGCCCGGGCTCTACCTGCCTTGAGGCATGCTTTTGTGGGATGTGTTCATGAAGGACTCTCTGATGGATCCGGATCTGCTGATGGGACGGCCGCCGGCTCTGACGGCGAATCGTCCACAGATGAGTCAAACTCGTTGTATCAAATTCAAGACGGCAGGCTCAGGGGTTGTTCCGATGGTGACAGTATTCCGGACCCTTTTGAGCCGCCGAGCCGGGTTGGAATCTTCATGGCCGGTGCACAGCCTGTTCAAAACCCTGCCGCCGGGTTAGGAAACCCAGTGCCCTTGCCGGCTCAGGTGCTGATGGATCTCACGGACAAGATGACGGCCCTGTTGACCGCTACGGTTGACCCGGTGGATCAAGCTCAGCATGACGCGGAGGTGGCGCAGTTAAAGTTAGATCTAGTGAAAGCCAAGGAGAATCTGGCGGCGGAAGGGATCAGGATGGCTGCGGAAAGGGCGGCTCTCGACGCCCAGACTCAGTTGATTCAGGTGCAGTCTTTCCGGCTCACGATGGATCAGAACGCGTCCAATGAGGTCATGAGAAGGAGGCATCAAAAGGCCCCATCTCGACTCCCCCCGGTCTACGATCCTCGAAACCTCTTCAACACGCCAGGTGCAGGGTCTAGTAACCCGCCGGGGATCATAGTGCCCGGGTCTGGGACCCCTGTTCAGCCACAAGTGATGGGGCCTCCCTGGGTGAACCCTGCCCCACCTCAGTATGTGCCAATACCACCGGGTCATTATGCTAACCCGCTGGAGAACATGGTCGCCGCGGCAGCACGGCTGGCGGCTCTCCCAATTGATGGCGATTCTCCAACGGCTGTTGAAACCCGTCGGGTCAGAGAACTCCTTCAGACAGCGCTGGCGCAGCAAGAGGCATACTCTTACAGCCGGGACAGGATCCATTCAACCCCTCGTCCAGGCCGGAGCCCGAGTTATAGCAGACACATGGTTTCAGCGACCGGCTCAAGTAACGTCCGACGCCATGACTTGCCCCCTGGCCATGGCCCGGCTCATAACGGAGCCTTTCATGCAACAGACCAAGACAGAGCGCGGCAAGAGGCAGAGCAGGTGCCTCAGTTGACGGCTTACCAGACACCCCCGGCTTATCCGACGACTTCCGTCGACGTGGGTATCCCTACAAGGACTGGAGGTGTCCCTTGTTTAGTGCCGGCTCTCCGCAATGAACGTCTACCCAAGGACTTCAAAGGGCCTAGGAAGGTGCCTAATTACACGGCTGATTTACAACCCGGAGCCTGGATCGAGAGTTACGAGATGGCCATGGAATTGCTGGAGGTCAGTGAAGCGGCCATGGCCAAGTACTTCACCATGATGCTAGATGGGACTGCCCGCACTTGGTTGAAAGGGCTACCACCGAATTCCATCGGGTCTTGGGCTGAGTTGAAAGCCCGGTTCATCCAAAACTTCAAAGATACTTGTAGGCAGTCTATGTCAATTGTGGATTTGACTAACTGTAAACAGCAGGAGGGTGAGTCTACGACACATTGGGTTCGCCGGGTCAAAGAGATAATACATTCATCTGATAAGATGGATGCCAGCTCTGCAGTCTTAATGTTGGAACAGAATTGTCGTTTCCTGCCCTTGAAGATGAAACTCGGGCGGCTTAAGCGCGACTGCAATGATATGGGTACACTGATGGCGGCTCTCGTCAAGTACGCTGATTCTGATAGTACCAAGGACCCCGCTTCAGATGATGAAAGGACAGGGAAGGGAAAGAAGAACGGCAATGGCAAGGGTCCTCAGCATAACCCGGGGAACCAAGGAGGTGGCAAGCATAAGGCAGACGGCAGCCTAGAGTTCGTGGCCAACGCCAGCTCACAGGGTAATAACCAATGACGCAAGGGGAGGCCACCTCCCCGAGCCGGCGGGTCAGGCCCGACGCTGGAGCAGCTGTTGAATGAGCCTTGTCCGAGGCATGGCTCTAGGGAGAAGCCAGCTACTCATCTATGGAAGGATTGCGCAATCATGAAGGCCTTCAAGAATTCCAATGCCTTTAATGGCAACAATGGCCCGGGCGGCAGCTCAGGTGCTAGCGGTTTCCATGGCCCGGGCGGCGGCTCACATTCTAATCCTCAGAACGGTCAAGGGGGCTTTAATCAGCAGTCTGGCCAGGGTCATCAACAGCAGCAGGGGGGTTATCAGACCAATCCAAAGCAGCTTAACGGTGGACAGTATCACGTATTTACCACCAGTCTGTGTAAGCGAGATCAGAAGCTTCATAAGAGGGCTGTGAATGCTGTTGAGCCGGCGGTTCCACGCTATTTAAGATGGTCTGAGCAGCCTATTGTGTGGAGTAGGGAGGATCACCCTCCCGGGGTTGATAATCTGGGTCACTTGGCCCTGGTGGTGGCTCCTCGGGTGGGAGGATATAAGTTCACTAAGGTACTCATGGATGGAGGCAGCAGCATCAACATCCTCTATTATGAGACCTTCCGTCGTATGGGGTTGATTGATAAGAACCTCAGCCAGTCCAATACTATTTTCCATGGCGTGGTGCCTGGTAAGTCGGCTTATCCAGTTGGTAAGATCGAGTTGGAAGTGGCCTTTGGAGACGAGTACAACTACAGAGTGGAAAAATTGACCTTTGAGGTGGTCAAGATAAGGAGTCTGTATCATGCCATATTTGGGCGGCCGGCTTATGCCAAGTTCATGGCACGGCCGTGTTACGTGTATTTACAGCTCAAAATGCAGGGTCACAGTGGGACCATTACGGTTCATGGCAGCCGCAAGGTGGCCTTGGAGTGTGAGGAAGGCGATGCGGCTTATGCAGAATCTGTTTGTGCAACAGAGGAGTTAAAATTTTACAAGGATAATGTTGACCCAACAGATATGACTTCTCTGAAAAAGCCGACTACGGAGTATGAGCCGGCAATGAAATTTAAGTCGGCTGATGAGACTAAACTTGTTGATTTCGTTCCAGGCGATTCATCTCAGCAGTTCAGCATCAGTGCCAATCTGGATCCAAGATAGGAAAGCGCGCTCATCGAGTTCATCCGTGAGAATAGGGACATCTTTACATGGAAACCCTCTGACATGCCAGGTGTACCTAGAGAACTCGCTGAGCACACACTCAATGTTGATCCGAAATTCAAGCCGGTCAGGCAATTCCTTCGGCGGTTTAATGAGGAAAGGCGGAAAGCCATTGGAGAAGAGGTGGCCCAGCTCTTGGCGGCCGGGTTTATCGTTGAAGTCTTTCACCCATAGTGGTTAGCTAACCCGGTGCTTGTGCTCAAGAAGAATGGCACCTGGCGGATGTGTGTGGACTACACGGACTTAAACAAGGCATGTCCGGCCGATCCTTTTGCCCTTCCCCGTATTGATCAAATCATTGATGCTACGGCGGGTTGCGAGCGCTTAAGTTTCTTGGATGCTTATTCTGGATACCATCAGATTAAAATGGCAGTTAAGGACCAGGAGAAGATGGTGTTCATCACTCCCTTTGGAGCCTTCTGCTATGTGTCTATGCCTTTTGGACTCAAGAGTGCACAGGCGACTTATCAGCGTTGCGTGCAGAATTGTCTTCATAACCAGATTGGGCGCAATGTTCATGCCTATGTGGATGATATTGTGGTTAAGTCCAGGGAGAAGGAAACCTTGATAGATGACCTAAGGGAAACCTTTGATAATCTCCGGGTCTACAAGATGATGCTTAACCCGGCCAAGTGTGTTTTTGGTGTTCCTGCAGGCAAGCTCTTGGGTTTTCTGGTTTCTAACAGAGGCATTGAAGCTAACCCGGAGAAAATCAAGGCAATCACCTCTCTGGCTAAGCCGGTGTGCATAAACGACGTCCAGCGGCTGGCGGGTCGTATTGCTGCTTTAAGCCGGTTTATAAGCCATTTGGGTGAGAAGGCCATGCCATTGTACCAGTTGATGAAGAAAACTGATGACTTTGTCTGGAATGATGCTGCTAATACTGCTTTTGAGGATTTGAAGAGACAGCTGGCGGAGCCCCCAGTCCTTGCTGCTCCAGTTTACAAGGAGCCTTTATTACTGTATGTAGCTGCTAACACACGGGCCGTCAGTGTGGCGGTGGTGGTGGAGCGCAAGGAAGAGGGCAAGGAGCATCCGGTTCAGCGGCCGGTTTATTACGTCAGTGAAGTGCTCATCGAGTCCAAACAGCGGTATCCACATTGGCAGAAGCTTGTTTATGGTGTGTTCATGGCAAGCCGGAAGCTTAAGCATTATTTCCAGGGTCACCCTATCACTGTGGTCAGTTCTGCCCCCCTTGGAGATATCATTCAAAACAGAGAGGCCACAGGGAGAGTGGCTAAGTGGGCTATAGAGCTCGGACCTCATGGTCTGAAATACGTACCACGCGCTGCTGTTAAATCTCAAGCCTTGGTGGATTTCATCAACGATTGGACAGAGCTACAAGTGCCCGAAGAAAAGCCGGATAACACATATTGGACTATTCACTTTGATGGGTCCAGGCAATTGGAGGGCTCAGGGGCTGGAGTTGTATTGGCTTCCCCTAAAGGTGACAAGTTCCATTATGTGCTACGGTTGATGTTTCCTTGCACTAACAATGCGGCTGAGTACGAGGCCTTGCTCCATGGTCTTCAGATGGCTAAGGAGATGAGCTTGAGCCGGGTAAGGTGCTTCGGCGACTCAGACTTAGTGGCTCAACAAGTATCAGGCAAGTGGGATTCCAAGGACCCTCTCATGGCGGCTTATCGCCGTGAAGTTGATGCCATTGCTGGACACTTTCAGGGTTACCAAGTAGAGCACATCAATCGCAGGAAGAACGAGGCGGCTGATGCTTTAAGCTGGCTGGGCTCTCAGCGAAAACCGGTGCCGCCTAATACTTTTCTGGACGTCTTGCATAACCCTTCTGTTAAGTTGCCTACAGAGGAAGACTTGGCTGTCCCTGACCCGGAGGCACAATTGGTGGCGGCTCTCCACATCATCCCGGACTGGACAGTGCCCTATCTGGCTTACATGACCCGGGGAGATTTGCCTGAGGATGAAACTTTGGCCAGGCAAATAACCCGGCGGTCTAAGTCAATGGTTGTTATCAATGGTGAGCTGCATCGCCGCGGTGTTACGGGAGCATTCCAACGTTGTGTCTCCCCTGAGGAAGGTCAAGAAATCCTGCGTGAGATTCACGAAGGGGATTGTGGCCATCATGCCGGCTCAAAATCTCTTGTGGCCAAGGCTTTTCGTCATGGTTTTTATTGGCTGGCGGCTCATGCTGATGCGGAGGACTTGGTCAGTAAATGTGATGGCTGCCAGAGGTTCTCGCGACGGGCTCATGTGCCGGCTCAGGAGCTGAGGATGATACCAATCACTTGGCCATTTGTGGTCTCGGGGCTTGATATGGTTGGGCCTTTTAAAAGGTCCAAGGACAAGAAGACCCACCTTTTGGTGGCAGTTGACAAATTCACAAAGTGGGTTGAAGCAGAGCCAGTTAGCAAGTGTGACGCAGCCACGGCGGTTCAGTTCATGAAAAGGGTGATCTTTCGCTTTGGCTTTCCACACAGCATTATAACTGACAATGGTACCAATCTGTCCAAAGGTGCCATGGAGGAGTTTTGTCAACGAGAGCATATTCGACTTGATGTTTCATCAGTGGCTCACCCTCAATCCAATGGTCAAGCTGAGAGAGCTAATCAGGAGATTCTGAAAGGCATCAAGCCCCGGCTTTTGGTCCCTTTGCAACGGACGCCGGGTTGTTGGGTGGAGGAGTTACCCTCCGTATTATGGAGCATCAATACTACTCCTAACAGGTCTACGGGTTACACGCCCTTCTTCATGGTTTATGGAGCGGAAGCAGTCCTCCCCAGTGACATCCGTCATGACTCGCCTCGAGTGGCGGCTTATGTTGAGGCAGATAATGAACAGGAGCGCCAAGATGCTCTTGATTTGTTGGACGAGCAGCGTGACGTGGCAGCAGCTCGCTCAGCAATTTACCAACAAGACCTGCGTCGTTATCACAGTCGCCGGGTTAAGTCCCGGGTCTTCCAGGAAGGTGATCTGGTGCTCCGGCTCATCCAAGATCAAGCAGATGCGCACAAGCTATCCCCGCCTTGGGAAGGACCCTTTGTGGTCAGCAAGAACTTGCACAACGGGTCATATTACCTCATTGATATTCGGGAGCACAAAGATTCACGCAAGTCGGAGGAGGAGACCCGTCGGCCGTGGAACATAGCTCAGCTTCGGCCTTATTACACTTGAGCCACCGGCTCTCATAATGTACATATCTCTATAAGCCATGTATATATTATGATAAGCAATAAAGCAGGACCTCTGTCCTTTTTTCTCCTCCAAAGGTAAATGTGTTGTTTCCATTACAATATCACATGGTAACTTGGAGGTGGATCCGGCTTATGATCGTATTCGAATCTAGCCGTACGCAATATAATCACTTGGGGGCTTCCTGTTCAAACATAGGTCGTATTCGAACCAAAGAGAACATAGCTGTCGATACCCATTTGATTGGCAAAGTGCCGAGCTCATTGGGGAGTTTTCTTTGATCATATTTGAATCATAGCTCAACCCCCTTTGGGAACCGACGTGGATCGTATTCGAATCAGCGTCGTTAAACAACTCTTAAGGTCATTTGGGGGCTTCCTGTTCAAACATGGGTCGTATTCGAACCAAAGAGAACATAGCTGTCGGTACCCTCTTGATCGGCATCGCCAAACCCACTGGGGGCTATATGATCGCATTCGAATCTTAGCTTAAACCCCTTTGGGACGGGTCTCTGGTCGTATTCGAACCGGAAGCCCCTGAGTTTTGATTTTCTGATTTACAACAAGTTCTTCTGATTGTATCCACAGTGTACACGACGGTTCTTATTCCGCCGGCTTAACTTTGATTCACAGTGCTAGTCGCACACAATCAGCATTATCAAGGCTGGTAAACCGGAGTTGAGGTACCAACCTTATTATCCGAGTTATATAAACCGGAAGTGTACTTGAGGGCCTGTAAGTGTGTTATTACGGTTATATCAAGGACATAATTGAGGACCAGTCTTTCGGGACTCAGATTTATATTCCGGGTTATATGTATGAGACTATGATTCTCAGTGCGGTAAGCCGCCTAGAGACTTGTGATTTGTTTTTTTATGCAGGATAGTTAAAGACAACTATTTGAGCTTAAGGAAAATGAATGATCAATTATGACCCGGAAGAATATAAGGAAGCAACTTCAATGGAATTAAGCATTCAGCACGTGCACGATGGCACGACAAAGTTGAAATGTTGGTCCTATTCTATTACAAGACTCCCCGAGTCCAAAAGGGTGAAGCATTGTTTAACAAGCCGCCTAAAGAGTCAAGATGCTTGCCGGGTCGAAACTTCCGGCTCATCCCTCTCCGCTCCTCCGGCTGTTCCCAAGACCTGGAAGGTTGACGATTTCCAGTCAATGCCGCTCAAAGCTTCAAATTGAGCTTCCTCGTCAATTAACCTGGCCGGGTCAATTTCCGGGGCAAAGGTGTGCTTACGAGTCGGCGGGACTAAGTTGATAGCTTCATAACGCGGAGTGGGGATCCTCTGATTCTTTGCATCGTAGCCCGGCTGGTACTTGGTCAGATCAGTGTCATTCCCAATCAGGGTGGCAACCGGGCGCACGATCTTCACACAGGCAGCAAAGTCCTTTTGGTCGAAAGGGGTGCCGTCTTCCTTCAAGCTGGGGTAACCAAGTGCAATGTCCGCCGGGTCTAGCTCTGGAAGGAAAGCCTTGGCCCGGCTCAGAGCAGCTATGGCTCCGGCTCTTGCAGAGGCCCGTCGCAGCTCTTGAACACGCTGAGGAAGAACGGCCAGCCGGCGAAGTACTTCCGCCAGGTGAGTCGGAACCTCATTGGATAGGGCCACCACGGCCAAAGCGCGCTGTGACCCGGTGTAGAGTTGCTCCACCAGGGTGTACACGGCCTTCAGCTTGGTCAGCACGTTCTGATTGAGGTTGGCGCTTCTGGGACCTGTTTAACAAAGTAAGATAAGCCGTTCTCAATGATGGGAGTTATGAGACATAAAGACTTGTTCAAAGCCTGCAGAAGGACTTACCGAAGATTGCGGCGACCATTTGTGACACATGGCGTTTTAAGCCGGAGAGTTCGGCGGTTCTCTCCGTCAGAGTCTTCTCCGCCTGTTCGGCCCGGCTTACCAGAGCAGCTTTCTCTTCGACCCAAGTTTTCCTTTCAGCCTCAAACTTCTTCTTCATCTTCTCTTGAGCAGCAATACTGGACTCAAATTTGGCGTTGGCCTTCCGGGTCTCAGTTTCCTGAGTCTTCAGGCGGTTCTTCAGCTCAGAGATATCCGCCTCAAATTTTTTGCAAGCAGCCTGCACAATTTCCGGGTTATAGTACGAACAATTATTATGCGATTTTAAAGTCCCAATCACTTTCCAAGCAAAGACACTTGGCACTTGGGGGCTAATGCATGTCGAAAGTTTCTATCTACAAATTACCGGTTCATGGAAGTAAGCCGGAAATTAAGTCTACAACATATCCTATCATAAGTAGTAGACTTGGGGGCTAGTATGGTAAAGATGACTATGCAGTAAGTGATAGAGTGGTACCTCAGACTTCTGCTGTATCTGCTTCACCATGTCAATCTCCAAGTCCCGGCTACTGTGCACCTGATTGACATAGCCGGAGATGATCTCTCCAATGCTCAGGTTGGCGTAGTTGGTGATGTCCAGCTTGGCCCGGCGGCGCTCTAGCAACTCTTCCTTCGCAGAGCACTTAGCCAGCACAGTGGGTCTCCCCGGCTCGACAAACTCCGTCCGGGTGATTACCACGTCCGGGTCATCGGCCGGCTGAGCCGGGCTGGAGATGTCCGGGTTAGTGGAAGTCTCCATGGCTGGTTCGTTGGTTGGAGTGGTGGCTTCAGGAGCAGAGGCAGCTGGCGGCTCTTGAGCTGAAACCTCCGGCTCAGGCAAGACCGGCTCTTCGACCGGCTTATTCTTCTTCGCCCTCTTGCTGAGCTTTGCCTGGGCACTGAAAGGACAAAAAGGTTAGTACAAAAGTATGAGTAAAGATAAGCACAACAAGAGAAGATCATCATTACCCGGGTACGGTCTTGAAGGCCGGCAGGTTCGATTGCATCGAGTCACCAGAGGAAGGTGAAGTTTCCTGATAGTTTGAATCAGAAGAATTAGCGGTTGACGTATAACACCCGCCAAAGGATGAAAAGGATATAAGTGGGAAATAACCTCGGTCCGGCGCTTCCTCGACGCTTCAGGTAAGCCGGAAGATAGGTCTGCATCTTTGTTGGTCCGGGTGTGCCGCCGGCTCTCATGAATCTGTTGCTTCAAAAGAAATTAAGGATCTTGATAAGCTAAAGGATGTGAAAATCTTACTTTCCGGGTTACTCTTCGGACTTTCAGCCTTGGCAAGGGCTCCGAGTCGGAGGAAAGTGTCATTACCTCTTCAGTCACCGGGTTACTTGCTCCGGTGTCATCCTGCTGATGATCAGTATCAATAAGGTGGACAGGAATAAACAAGGAATACAACAAGAGCTTACAGGTTCAGGGGTTACCTCTGACTCGGAGCTGTCACTTAGTTGAAGCAGCTCTGAGGCAGTAGGCCTGCTTCCCTTCTTACGGGGAGCGGCTCTCCTGGCGGCTTTCTTAGCCTTCCTGGCCTTCTTGGCCGCCTCATGGTCATACTTGACCTTCCAGAATTTATCATCAGCCTGAAAAATACAATGAAGATTTCTTAAGGTTCAGATGAAAACTATCTAAAGGAGAAAATAAGATGTTCAAATCAGCGGCTTACCGCTGGGGCCGGGTTGGTCTTGCAGAAGGGGCTTAAGCCGGTCCTCCCGCAGTCTGCCAAGCTCTCGTTCAAGAGGGCCTTGGTCATATCTTCAACAACGTCTTCAGGAAGATCGTTGCGGCTATGTCGCAGGGGGTCATCTTTACGGCCCGTGTAATCACACATTAAGCCGGGGCGGCGGCTCAAGGGGATCACCCGCCAGGAGATCCAAACCCGGACCAGATCAATGCCGTTGAGGCCGTTGCCCAGGAGAGCCTTGATCTTGTTGATGGTGGGGATCAGAGGTTGACGCTCCGCCTGGGATAGTTTGTCGGGCAGAGGGTGGTTTGCTTCCAGACGCACGGCACGAAAGCCAGGCAGAGGGCTCTCGTCAGCCGGAGACGTATCCTGGCAGTAAAACCACGTCTGGTTCCAATCCTTTGGATGGCTGGGCGGCTTAGCGTAAGGAAAGAGGCAGTCTCTCCGGCGTTGAATGGAGATTCCACCAAGTTCCAGGCTCGGTCCGTTAGCGCACTCATTCTGGCATTCAAATAGAATAGCTCTCTAAAGAGCAGAAGGCTGGGCTCTTCTCCAAGGTAGACTTCGCAGAATACTTGGAAGTTGCATATGTTTGACACGGAATTGGGTCCTATGTCTTGTGGCCGCAGATCAAAGAAGCTCAGCACATCTCTAAAGAACTTTGAGCCTGGCGGTGCGAAGCCCCGGCTCATGTGATCCGCAAATATTACCACCTCCCCGTCCCTTGGTTGTGGTCTCTCCTCTGACGGGTCAAGGGCGTGGTAAGACATGACATCCTTCTTGGGCAGGTAACCCGTCTTCACAAAGTCCGCTAAGGTTTCGTCGGTGACGTTGGACCTCATCCAGTTGCATGTGATGGGTGCTTTGGGAGCTTTGGGAGGCATGGTGAAAGACGGAAGCCTATGATAAAAGGAAATGTCCGGTTCAATTATAAGCCGGAGGAAGTTTACAGTTTAATGTTTAACGTGGCGGCTTATGAAGGGGCCTAATGGCATATGGCTAAATGCATCGGGTTATCTAAGCCGCTGCAGGTATTGAGAGTAATTCAACTTGTCTACAGCTTTATCATAAATGAGCCGGAGAATTTTACGGCGCGTGGCTTCTTTTAAGCCGGAAATGTAAGCCGCCATAGCTCAGCAGATGCAGTTTTTTACTAAGTATGGTGAAAACAGGTTTCACGGATCGCAGTAATTATTTTGGATCAAAACGGTCGGCTAAAGAGGAAAGTTTCTAGACCTAAAACAGACGCAGAAGAAGTTCATAGGTTCGAACGGATCCTTTATGCAGGGAAAAGAGATCTATATACATTGGAAGCGGGTGTGAAACAACTACCGCAACAGTTCTATACAGTCTACATATCAAGAAGGGGTAATAATGAAATCTACCAAGAGCTCGCGATGAACGGCGACGAACACGGGAAGAACAGCAAGAACCCTAACGTGGATCTATTCTATGGAGTAACAAGGGCTTACGGGTGTTGGAGAGTTGCGGAGGTCGCGGCCGTTTATCTGGTCACGTCAGGTTGATGCAGCGGCCTGAGTTGGAGAAGACAGGAAGACCCGCGGCGGCGGCGGCGATGGAGCTCGAGCAGGAGAACAGTGGCGAGAGGAGGAAGACGTGTGACTGGAGGCTTATCGGGCCGGGCTATTTATAAGGCGAGGCTCTTAAGTGGGCGCGAGAAACGAGGAGGCCACGGTGTGATTATCTCACCACAAAGGCGCCTCGATCTTCGGGATGACCATTAAAGAACGATCCGTTGGAGATGTGACAGAATAAAAAATTAACTTAATGGAAGATGACGTCACGGCAGGTTACCCGGAATCCAGAAGATGACGTCACGACGGGTTATAGCCTTTACACGATTGTAAGCCAGAGATTTTCTATTCAAGGGATTGAAGATTGACATGAGCCGGCTCAAATCAATCTGGGGCCTAATGTTGGGGATATAACCATTGGAGTCACCCGCCCTGGAGGGGCCGGGTTACCCATGATGGCTACTACGCGAAGCCCAGTACCAAAGATGAAGACGGCGGGTCAATAACGGGCCCAAGACCCGGAGATGGCTTAAGGCCCGTAGCATTAGCCGCCGTTAGGGTAAACTTGTCGTGTAAGGCAAGAATAGATAAGAGTCCAAGCCGGCCACTGTTATGAGCCGCCGGGACTCTGAGAGCCGCTGGGCGTCAACCTCTCTATATAAAGGGGCGACCCGGCGGCGGTTCAGGACGAGAAAGATCTGATCGAGAGCCAGGCATAGCAATCAAGCTCCCTGCTCATCGAAACCCTAATCAATATCACCTCAACTGGACGTAGGCTTTCACCTTCACCGTAAGGGGCCGAACCAGTATAACCCTCGTGTTCCTTGTCCCGCTTAACCCCTTTAAGCTTCCTAGTTGCGATGGCTCCACGACTAAGTCCTAGCTCGAGGACATCTGCCGTGAC
>NC_057802.1:326121911-326259901 GCF_018294505.1 Triticum aestivum | reverse complement strand
TTTTTTAACCTTCTGGTGCATTATTCATCATGCTATAACTCCATGTGTGCTGCTTCGTTTCATGCATATAATATGTCAAATGATTCATCATGAGATTCTATTCATTTTGTTCCATTGTGTCATGTTCATTTGAGTCCATCTTGATGCCCAAATCATCGTTGCAAGAGTGCTATATGCTGTTAACTGCTGTCTGTTTACAGAACTTGGTGATTTATCTTTTTCATTGCATTTTGTGTGTACATCCTATGAGCATGAGCTCTACATGTGTTTTGATCTACATCATGCCATCTTTACAGTGGTGTTGTCTTGTATTTTTGTGATCTACTTGGTGACTAGCACAAGCATGCAAAGTAGCCTCCATGATGTTGCTGATTTCTGTGACACTGTGATTTCTGCCAAGTCCGAGTCTGTTATATTTTGTTGCCATGTAAACCTGCTGCTACAAGTCATTCTATGCATAATCTGGAGACGTTCACTAAGGATGTTTTGTTATACATGTTATGCTCTATCCATCCATGCCCATGTTTGCAATTATGGAGTGCTCTAGAATATCTTAATCTTGCTCTATTTTTGCTATAAAATGTTCCTGGCAGATTGTTTACATGTTAATCAATTTTGCCATGGTTGTTACTAGTGATCCATGTACCCTATGACTATGATATTGCCATGCTTAGCTTCATATTTGTGCCATCTTACTGCTGGTTACCTTGTCATGCCATGTATTGCTCTGTGGTGAGTGGTTCAAGCTCACCAACATGCCTACTTATCGTTATTTCTGCCATGCTCTGTTTTCTTCCAAGTCTGAATCTGTCATATTACTTGCTATGTTTACATGGGTGCCATCATATCTTCTGTGCCTTTTAGGCTCATATTCAGTAAGGGACTTTTGTTCTATGCAATTAGTAGATTCATGCCATGCCTTTGTTTGCTATGATATGTTCCTGTAGCATGTTGTTTGATAGCTCTAAACTTTGCAACCTGATGTTATTTCTGCCATGTCCAGTGATTTCTGCTAAGTCTGTGATCTGTTATTATTTGCAATCTTGTCATGTCCTTTTGAGCATGTTCTATTGATTTCTGGAGATAGCTCAGTGTTCATGTTTTGTCATGCTTTACCTTTAAATCATTTCCATGCCTTTTGTTTTCATGTTGGGGTGCTGTAGCATATTGTTTCGATGCTTGCAATATGCCTAGTTGCTGTTTTGGACAGATTGTTGTTATATCTTGTTTGGAGTGTATGTGTTGCACCGTTGCTCCGTTTGGAGTGTGCTCTATATGAAACTTGCTTAGTTTTGCATGTAGTATCTATCATGTTGCACCCATGCCTTGAGTGTGTTTGTTTGATGTTTGAATGCATTTTGCATCAATGCCATGTTTAACTTGTTTTGCTCATATCTTCTAGGCCGTAGCTCCGAATCTAATGAACTTTATATGTAACTTGACTAGAATTTCGTGTAGATCATCTCGGTGCATCTTAACGTGCTGTTTAACAACTTTAACATAAGGTTTATTCAGATCTGGACCAAATTTGAAATTTGCATATCAGGACTTACCGGAATTGTTATGTGTTAGTTCCGGCCTCATTTAAACTTGCTTTGATGTGTGTTCTTGTATGCATCATCTCTTGCCATGTGTAGCTTCATGTAGCCTTGTCATGCATCATACTTGGTTGAGCATCATGCCGTGTTCATGTGTGGTGTGTTTACCATGTTGTGTGCTTCTTCTCGTTAGTTCCCGTGTCGTTGCGATCGTGAGGATTCGTTTGTCTTCGTGGATTCATCTTCTTCATGGACTCGTTCTTCTTCCTAGCGGGATTTCAGCCAAGATGACCGTCACCTTGGATCTCATTACTATCATTGCTATGCTAGTTGCTTCGTTCTATCGCTATGCTGCGCTACCTATCACTTGCTCTTCAAGCCTCCCAAATTGCCATGAACCTCTAACCTTTGACACCCTTCCTAGCAAACCGTTGTTTGGCTATGCTACCGCTTTGCTCAGCCCCTCTTATAGCGTTGCTAGTTGCAGGTGAAGATGAAGATTGCTCCATGTTGGATTATGTTTATGTTGGGATATCACAATATCTCTTATTTAATTAATGCATCTATATACTTGGTAAAGGGTGGAAGGCTCGGCCTTATGCCTGGTGTTTTGTTCCACTCTTGCCGCCCTAGTTTCCGTCATACCGGTGTTATGTTCCTTGATTTTGCGTCCCTTACGCGGTTGGGTGATTTATGAGACCCCCTTGACAGTTCGCTTTGAATAAAACTCTTCCAGCAAGGCCCAACCTTGGTTTTACATTTGCCTCACCTAACATTTTCCCTTGGGAGTCGCACATTCCGAGGGTCATCTTTATTTTAAACCCCCCCCCCGGGCCAGTGCTTCTCTAAGTATTGGTCCGAACCGAGCAGCCTGCGGGGCCACCTCGGGGAAACTTGAGGGCTGGTTTTACTCGTAGCTTGACTTATCCGGTGTTGCCCTGAGAACGAGATATGTGCAGCTCCTATTGGGATGTCGGCGCACCGGGCGGCTTTGCTGGTCTTGTTTTACCATTGTCGAAATGTCTTGTAACCGGGATTCCGAGACTGATCGGGTCTTCCCGGGAGAAGGAATATCCTTCGTTGACCGTGAGAGCTTATAATGGGCTAAGTTGGGACACCCCTGCAGGGTATTATCTTTTGAAAGCCGTGCCCGCGGTTATGTGGCAGATGGGAATTTGTTAATATCCGGTTGTAGAGAACTTGACACTTGACTTAATTAAAAAGCATCAACCGCGTGTGTAGCCGTGATGGTCTCTTCTCGGCGGAGTCCGGGAAGTGAACACGGTTTCTGGGTTATGTTTGACGTAAGTAGGAGTTCAGGATCACTTCTTGATCATTGCTAGTTTCACGACCGTTCCGTTGCTTCTCTTCTCGCTCTTATTTGCGTATGTTAGCCACCATACATGCTTAGTCGCTGCTGCAACCTCACCACTTTACCCCCTTCCTTACCCATTAAGCTTTGCTAGTCTTGATACCCATGGTAATGGGATTGCTGAGTCCTCGTGGCTCACAGATTACTACAACACCAGTTGCAGGTACAGGTTTTGCGATGATCATGACGCGAGAGCGATGTTACTTGTTTTGGAGTCCTTCTTCTTCTTCGATCAGGGGATAGGTTCCAGGTCGGCAGCCTGGGCTAGCAGGGTGGGTGTCGTTCGAGCTTCTGTTGATGTTTCATCCGTACTCGGATGTTGATCATGTGTTTGATGTATTGATGTATTCCTGCGGCATTTGTATGCCTTGTATGTATCCCCATCTATTATGTAATGTTGATGTAATGATATCCACCTTGCATAAGCGTCTTCAAGATGCGCTTCTATCCTTGATGGGACCTTCGAGTTCCTTTAGGATAGGGTCGCATCTTGGGCGTGATACGCTGTGGCTGCGATGGCTCTGGCAATCCTGGAATTAGCCAACCAGACCCTGGGTAGGCACTGGCATGCCCTGCGACGCCATACACCGAGCTCTCTTTGCGGCTTCCACTACGGTGACCATCGGGGACGGGACTACTGCTTCCTTTTGGTCGTGCTCTTGGCTGGGAGGGAGGAAACTCCGTCTGGCCTACCCCACGCTCTTCGCCAGGTCCATCCGCAAGAACAGAAGCGTCAGAGAAGCCCTGCACGGGGATCGGTGGATCCTCGACCTACGCCACGGTGACTACAACAACATCGCCCAACAAGTCATTCAGTTGGCAAGGGAAATTAGGCAAGCTGGCCTCAACCTGGAAACAGAAACCCCGGACATGATCAAATGGAAGCTCTGCAGTTTGGGCATCTACTCGGCGAGATCGGCGTACAATGCCCAGTTCGACAGAGCCCAACTTTGCAGTTTCAGAATGCTCATCTGGAAGATCTGGGCTCCATGCAAAATCAAGATTTTCCTTTGGCTGCTGCATCTGGACAAACTCTGGTGCAATGACCGGCTACAACGAAGAGGCTGGGAAAATGGATACTTCTGCCCCATGTGTCTACGCAACCTCGAGACCTCTCACCACATGATCTGGGAATGCCCGGACTCGCTGCAGGTATGGAGCATTGCGGCTACTTGGACTGGGTGCAGTACACTGACCCAAGGAGTGTGGAGCATGGGTACGACGACGATGGATAGAATTCATAGGATCATATCTGCTGCGGCTCCAGGACACAGGAAAGGCACGAAGACTATGATCGCCCTCATCTCCTGGCATGTCTGGTTGGAGCGAAACTCCTACATTTTCAGAGGAAAGCAAGCTGATGTGAGGCACATTACATAAGCTTGCAAGCGCGACATGGAGAAATGGAGATTGGCCGGGTGCAAGATGCATTCAGCAGCCCTTCGAGGATGTGACGTGAGAGATCCCTTTAAGCTTGCTTAGATGGCCTGGAGTACTGGGGCTCTAGGATGGATGTAATTTCTTTTCGGTTTCACGCTCATGATCACTTGATCAACCCTTTGTCATCTCCCTCTCTGCTAAATGGATGAAAACCAGCTATGTTGGACGTTTAAAAAAAAGTTACATCCATAGCACATGCTACTACACACACTAAACTAATTACTAGAGCTTGTGCATGCTAATTAAATTATCAAAATACACATTATCCGTTGTCCCTGTTGTCCCACTCGGATGCCAGAACCCTCACCATCACTCACGCTTAAGGTCGCTCCAATCAATGTAGTCTTCGGACGACTCGACGTTGACCACCACCTTCGAAGAGGAAGGTCCTGCCTCATCGTCGTTCTTCGTCTTCTTCTTCTTCTCTATGACCCTCTTCCAATACCACTCCTGCTCGTATTGGGCGTACTTCAGGTGCTCCCGCGCGAACCTCGCCATCATCTTCTCGTCACTCTTCTCAGCGACGACATCGGTCTTCGTCTCCGTCTTCGTCGGGCAGGTCACAATGGTGACCTTCCCCCCGACGATCTCTGGGAAGTTGAGCATGTCCGTCGGCAGACCGAGCCGCCACACCACGATGTCATATGCGCGAGGTCCTCACTCCGGAAGGTGCCCAGCCAATACCGATGGTCCGCATGCTAGAACTCCATGTCGTACCAGCCGGGGGACCACAACCGCACTGCCCTGAAGCCGATCTTCAGCTTCGGTGGCATGGCGACGACATGGCAGCGACGAGGACGCACGGAGGACTGGGGAGGCGCGACAGAGCTACCGGATGCGGGCGGAGTGGCGGTCTACGACGACGGTGGGACGAGATTCATGGGCGGCGGCGATTTAGTTGGTCCGGCGGCCAGTGGCGAGGTGGATTGAGTAGATCCGATGGCGACAAGCCCAATGATCAGCAGATCTGCAGGCTACGGCGACGCGGTGGGAGGGGGGGCTGCGAGAGGTTGCGAGTGGGAGGGAGGCTTTTGTTTACCGCAGCCCCTCTCGCGCCATATATTTGCAACGCGAGGAGCCCTCTTTTTGGGCTGCCCAAAAAACATTTTACAAAAAATATGATAGGGTTGCTGTTGAAGAGGATCCTCCCCATCCCCCAAAATACCCCAAAACCGACTACTGACCTATTTTAGGGCTGCCATTGGAGATGTTCTAAGGTGCAAAAAATTAGAGTAACAATTCCTCAAAAAATAAAGTAGAGTAACAATGAAGGGGATCTCAAGAGCACCAATGCTGCCAAGGAGGAGCCGAAAATGGTCGAAATCATTAATTAAGGAGTACTCGTTGCAAAGAACACTCCACCTTCCCAGGTCGCGACAAGTGGCGCACATGCAGCGCGCCACTTGTCGCAACCTGGGAGTTTTCCCTTTTTCGTAGATCCGTTTATTCAAAACGTTTGTTCTCTTAAACCGTGTGTCCAAATCTCGAACCGTTTTCACCATTGGATTCCTCGCGTCGAGATCTTCAAAACTAGATCCCATGTTGTTAGGTTTTGACGAACTTTTTTTATGAAAAAACCAGACGAAAAAATCGAACCGGGAGCACGGTTTTTTCCCTTTCCGAAAGAGGCACGACCGTGCCTCTCGCGAAATCAGAATCGTGCCTCTTGTGGAAGCAAAACCGTGACTCTCGTGGAAGGAAAAAACAGAAAACGCGTTTTTTTTTCTTTCCCGAGAGGCACGGCCGTGACTCGCGCGACAGCACAACCGTGCCTCTGGCGAAAGCAAAACAATGACTCTCGCGAAAGAAAAAAAAAACAGAAAACGCGTATTTTTTTCCTTTTCGAGAGGCACGGCCGTGACTCTTGTGAAAGCACAACTGTGCCTCTCGCGGAAGCAAAACTGTGACTCTCGTGAAAGAAAAAAAACGCGTTTTGTTTTTTCCCTTTCCGAGAGGCACGGCCGTGACTCTCGTGAAAGCACAACCGTGCCTCTCGCGGACGCAAAACCGTGACTCCCGCGAAAGAAAGAAAAAAACAGAAAACGTGTTTTTTCACGCAAAAAAAATATTTTTTTTAGAAAAAAAAATTTGGTCGAAAAGCTAAGGAAGACCGGGGGAAAACCAAAACGTCGAAAAAAACCATTTAAAAAGCCGAAAACGCGTGCGGAAAAATAAAAAAACAAAATCCAAAGGGAGCGTCCGGAGCACGACACGTAGCGAATGACTGAGAGTGCGCCAAGTGGCGCTGATTGTTCGAGGCTCCCGAAGGAGCTTGTTGACTAGTTGCTCTCGAAACAGGTACCACGAACCACTTACAAAGGAACTAGGGTAGACAGGAAACTAAATTGAACTGTCCCATATGTAATTTTTCATGAAATGCGCATATTATGCTAGATGTAAAAAAACATACTCCCTCCGTCTCAAAATAAGTGTATCAACTTTGTATTAAATTTAGTACAAAGTTGCACTAAGATTAAGACACTTATTTTGAGACGGATGGGGTATTATGATAGGTGTGTAAATTGTCATCTCGCAAATGAAATGCCATTTCAAATGCTTGCAGATATTTGAGAGTGTTTGTGCTAGATAACACGATGCTTAAGATAGTACAAGCCTAGCTGGGTTTTCCATGAAAATCTGAGGCTCTCAAAACTTTATCCAACAACATATAGCAGCCTCGTATACACCATCAGCTTTCGAGCTCCTACCTTTTACAAATGATTTTTTTAGCAAGACCCGAAAAGGATGATTGAGAGCTCAGTCCTAGAAGAGTCTACAGGTCAGTCGCTCATAATACTCTCTCACTTCCATCTGAATGCCTTAGGGCATCAGTAACATCGCCAAGCTCTTCACTCTCCCCATCGGTTTCCATAGCATCGATGTCAGATTCTTCGTCCTCTGTGTCCTTGTCCTCGTAGACAATCGGTGCGGCCGCCTCTTCCTCGTCAGTTTCTTCATCAGCAATCTGGGAAATCTTTAAATTATTTGCAATGCCAACAACAATATCGCTTTTTTTACAGGAAGGAAACTTTTACCTCACTGAACCGGTAATCAAGGGTGGTAGAGAGTTGAAGTGCTGATTTGAAGGTCGACGTTCTTGCATCAATAAGCTGAGAAAAAAAGGTACTCAGTACAATAGTACCCAACAAACAAACGAAAATGTGGTAATCTTGATGAAAGATTCTTAATCAAATACATACTTGTTTGACATACTGTTAGGGCAGCTGATAAAATTACTAACCTGATAGAGTGAATTGAGCAATAGCAGAGAAGACTCCTGCGACACGATGCTGCTCATGTGCCGGCTAAGTAAAGTTTGAAGCCACGGGAGCAAACAAACCAGCTTTGCACCCCTGTGGAGAATAAATCTCTAAATAAGAACTTTTTGTAAAGCTGTCATGTGTATGCATGCATGCAAAATAAAAAATCGCCAAATAATAGAAGTTACTAGAAGAGGCTAAGCACATTTTGGAAGCCGTACATTCTAGTCATTCCCAAAAAAGATTGGATCCAAAATATACCAAGACCTAACAATCCAACGTATACATGGATACATACAGTTAAAGGTGTCTGACTGAAGATAGTATCATGGTCAATGGACTGATGTTCTCTAGTTAAATATTAGATGCACTACATAGTTTGTCCCGAACAATGTACTAAAGAGACAAAATGCCTTGTAAGCTTTCCTACCTAGATTGTATTGACGACACGAAGAACTTGAGAAGCTTCAGGGCATCTCCTGGCGTTAGGAGTGATACTGACTTTACAATGACCTGCATGTAACACAACAGTAAATTATCAGACAAGAGAAAATGTTGCATCAAATCGCAATAAGAATAAATAACATGGCAAATGCTGACTTTGGCAGTTGCTAATAACTGAAAGGTTAGACTATTAGGTTTGTTATGGACCAAAAAGCAGGCCAGTCCTTAGCCTAAGGGTGTGTTTGGTTTGGGAACCAAGTGGAGTGCAATGTCATGGTTCCGTTCCACCGGAATGGGTCAATTCCAGTCGTGCGTTTGGTTGGGTTGATTACGTTCCTATGTTTGGTTGAAGAAATGGAATGGGAAGAAATTGATTTAGAGATTTGCAACTCTTTGCTTTTCATGAAATCTGATTTTAGTCATTCTACACATATGTGTATAGTCTCACAACTCTTTGCATAAATAGGTTGAGCACCGCACAAGGTAAATACATGTTGGAGAAAATACTAACATAAAAATTCCAATATGCTCAGCTCGTTGCTTTCCCCTTCCCGTGCTGTCCTACCTTGCTCACTGGCCTAGCATCCCGTAGGCCCTCCACGTTGTTTCAGGCTTGCAGCCCTTCCTCTTCCCTGCAGCGGGTGCCTCCTCTTTCCCTGTCAGATGCAACCCGGCAGCTATCACGGGTGAGCTCAGCGGCGCCCGCCGCTGCAACTCCAGCCACCTGCAGCACCCGTCTGCCGCGGCAAATCAGACCAAACACACCTTTTCTGCTCCTCTGCCAGTCGCTACAGCTCCGTTTTTCTTCTCGGACAGCCGCCTGGCTCGCCTTCAACCACCGTCGCCGCTCTGACACACTGCACGCTGACTAGCAGGCCCCCGTTTTCCCCCTTCCGGCGTGGCCACCTGCACTCACCTCCTACCGGGCTAATGGTCTTGCATGTGCCGCCGCCACTGAATGTGAGAGGGGGTGGTTTCGCGGTGATAGTTGCAAGCCACAACGCGATTCTAGTGAGGAACCGCGTGATTCCACCAATTTGGCGTTGTGAGTTGGTTCGGCATATGGGAGGAATATTCCTCTACGAGGAACCAGTGTATTCCGTTCCGCTTTTCAACCAAACACGAGGATGGCTCGTAAGTGCAGAACCGACCCATTACGCTCCACTCTGCTCCCTGAACCAAACACACCCTAACAGACTACTTCTAGCAAGGATTGTTCATAAAGCCTCCCAACTTGACTTAATAAGACTAGAGGTGCAGTGCATTGGTCACAACCAGGAATAACTTTGTTTCTTCTCCGTTATCAATAACATCACTGGTAGTAACTCCGGGTTACGTATAATTTATCCTCTCTTTTTCTGTGCACCTTTACTTACTATGAGGATATTCATTAAACATGGAGCTAATAAGAAAAAGAAAACCAGACGCTAGATTTGCATCACCAAATTTAGCTTCAACACTACTAAAAAATGTTGAGTCAATCAAGTGTGGTTGATCATGAGAACTTGAGCATGTCTCTAGTGTTTTGTGATTATAACATAGAGACACTCTATGAACCAGGAAATAGAACATACGAGGTGAAAAGTTGCAACACAACCAAGGGGGTAACATGTATCTGTAACATCATTGACTAAACTTGTGTGACAGAAGTATGCTAAATTGTATGACCCATTGCTTCAAAGTAAAATTTCTTTCACAGTGTGACCAAGACAAGCGGCAACAAAGTATTTGACCAAACATTGCACACGAAAGAGAAGAAAGCCATACCTTTTCATCTCTATTGTACATGCATTTCAGCAATTCAGCGTGATCATCAGCACGCAAAGCTTGCTTCAGCAAAATATAGACTGAATCTGCACTCGGCGGCGCCAGAGAGGCTGATTGCTCTTCAAGGAATTCAGACTTATTGAGCAAATTTAGACTCTCGAGTTTCTGCTCCATAGTTGGTTCATCTAGATTATACTCTGGATTCCCCTCCTTGACTGTGTCTAAACTTTCCAGCAAGATAGAGAAGTTAGTGATCAGAAAGGTAGAAAATGAAGGACACCTTAAATTTGTTTCTTCATGGTATACACTCAATGCTTATTACAGCATCAGGTCTGGATGTACTTCAAATTAACAGGGCTAATTGTTACCAGTGATAGAATCCAAAACAGACGCTGTCCTTTTGTTTGGTCTTCCTTGACGAGTGAGGTTTGTATTCTCCTGTCGATCTTGTTCATCATCCATCTTGTTATTTACTGGTGCCATAAAGAAACAAGTAACCAGTTGAGATCAACGGTAGGCATTTAACAAAGTACATAATCTCTAACTTTAATAGCATACTTAGTCGTAAGAAAATATGGACACAAAGTATAAATCTTGTGATAGGTTTAAAAGGTACCGAGACCCAACGAAAATGCCATTAGTGTCAAAATATGCATGCTGTAACCACAGAAATCATCTCTCTCATGTGTTGCTTTGTTATTCTATTATTGTTGACTACTGTATTATATCTAATCTGGCACACAAAGTACTGCCTATTTTCTGCTTCCTATGATGTTGGTATCTCGCTTCCTTCAGCTGTAAATTAGCATCTGAGAGCCCCGTGTAACCATCACCTATAATAGAACAACAAAATAACACAATGGTTCATTGTGCCAGACCATCATGTTTATAAACAGGAGTCAAAGGTGGCTTATCATCGAATTAAGCCATTTATCACAAAATAATAATAATTAAGCCACTAACAACTTGACAAATAATATAGAAATTAGAGTGGTGCTTCCATGATTTCCAAAATGCTAATTGCAGAAAACTAAAGCGGTGCAGTTACTATGTGTACTGATGATTGCAAATTACATCCTCGTTTTGCTTTTAAAAGTGTGCTTTTCGCTTATCTGAAAAGCGCTGAAGCACTGCATCAGGTCATAAATTATGATAAAACATTCCAGTTAATTAGGTGTGATTTATATTTCATTATCATGCAGCTACAAGCCACATAACATGCCACAAGTGTTTGGCTAAGTGCACCACCTTTTCATCAACAGAACATCTACTTACATGTTCTGTCTACTTCCAAATTGGCCATACGTTAGGTAATTATAGGCTAGCTGCTATCTAAGTAACTCGTTTTATCTGGAAATGAGTACTTGTCACTGTAGAGAAACCTTCAGAACGGACCACAAACAGACACAGGGACTTTAAGATTTGTGAAAATATACAGTAATGCTAATAGGATAGGCTAAGCCAAAGTTGTGGCTTACAAGATATGAATGCTCACATTATATCCTGATGAACAACTGAAACATTTTTAACACCATAGAATATATTGCAGATACTAGACACGTCCAACAGTAAAAGCACATCTTCCCATGGCAACAAACTCACAAAAGCAAAATCAAATCACAAGAAAAGAGGGAGAACAGTCTCTGCTGTTATACAACCAGGAACATCTGTCAAAATTAACTTTCAGTACTATGAAGATAATTCCCTATGCATGTTCATTGACTTTACTGTGCTAATAATGATGGTTGGACAGCAACAGCGATTTGAACAAACCTTTTGCATCTTGCTCTTCTGAAGCTAATGCATCAGATTCCGCAACCAAGTTGATGTCCTCACAATTCTCACCCAATACAACAATCTTGAACTGTAAACAGTCTAGTGATCCAAACACAACATGAACCTTAATTGTGTTGTCTTCTTTGACATCACATAACTTGGCTAAAATAATTGGGACACGGCCCTTTTTATCAAGTGATTTTTTTACTGAGATTTTGATGGGCAGTATTTCATCTTGGGAAAGGGTCTGCAAATCCCACACATAAGCCACACCTTTCTTTGATACTGCAAGAACAATTCCCCCGGCTTCAGATGATGTGCTCCTTTTACACTCTACTGTCTTTGGCTGAGTATGCATGGCAAGGGAGACTGTAGAAACGACAGTGCAATTTTGGTGATCACAAGACCAGACTTTGACTTCTTTATTATTGTTAGTATAAGAAACTAATGTGTGTGCTTCATCGGACACAGACATCAGCTGGATAGGGCCCTGCAATCACAATGGCACCGATAAAAATTAAGGCCTCTTTCATTACGTGGCACAACTGCGAGAGAGAGGGGGGTCGGGGGGTGGGGGCAAGTACGGAATAAGAGTAAGAATAACATACGTCATCAGAAGGAATCTTCAGAATCTCTTTTTTGTCCTTCATACTATATAGTTTTGTTGTCTTAGCTGAGACAACCATAAACTTCTCATCTGCAAAGTGCAGGGCTACAATATAAGTCCAGAAAACACACAAAGTTGAGAAGATAATATGTAAAGCAAGATCTAAACAATAATGACCTAAGAGTGCTATATTCACGAAAGACTGGAAGTTAGACAAATATTTGTTCCAATACACTCGATAAACTAAATATATTTGAGCACTAAAGGTGCAAACATATACAATATAGTACTTCCACCTGAGTTTGTTCCTGGCAGGGTGGCACCCGCAGTTTGTGTTATTTCAAGACAAAAAATATGTTTTACTGGCAATCCCCATACAAGCTCTAAAGGCTAGTACTTGGGCTAAAGAGGTCGCCCAGCACCAGCCACATAACCATTAGGAGAGTTAGTTAATTAGGGAAAGAGTAATAGAATTAGGCAATATCAGTTTGCTTCAGTTTGCTTAGGAAGATCGGAGATAGAGAACGTGTCCTGTGGGACAAGTCTCCTCCCATGTCAAGTTTGGTCTAACCCGACCTCTCTTGACATTATCAGCATGCTTTAGCCATCCGCTATGCACTAGAGCTTCTGTAGGCCTGCGCTGAATATGCCCAAACCATTTCAGACGATGTTGGACAAACTTCTCTTCAATCTGTGCTACCCCAACTCTATCCCGTATATCATCATTCCGGGCCCGATCCTTACTTGTGTTACCACACATCCATCTCAACATGCGCATCTCCACTACACCAAACTGTTGAACATGTCACCTTTTAGTTGGCCAACAGTTAGCACCATACAACATTGTGGGTCGAATCGCCGTCCTATAGAACCTGCCTTTTAGCTTTTGTGGCACTCTTGTCACAGAGAACGCCAGAAACCTGGCGCCACTTCATCCATCCAGCTTTGATTCGATGGCTCACATCTTCATCGATATGACCATCCTTCTGCAGCATTGACCCCAAAAATATCGAAAGGTGTCCTTCTGAGGTACCACCTGCCCATCAAGGCCAACCTCAACCTCGTGCCTAGTAGTACTAAAACCGCACCTCATGTATTCGGCTTTAGTTCTACTAAGCCTAAAACCTTTCGATTCCAAGGTTTGTCTCCATAGCTCTAACTTTCTACTGATCCCCGTCTGACTATCATCGACTAGCACCACATCATCCGCAAAGAGCAAGCACCATGGGGTATCTCCTTGTATATCCCTTGTGACCTCATCCATCACCAAAGAAAAAAGATAAGGGCTCAAAGCTGACCCTTGATGCAGTCCTATTTTAATCGAGAAGTCATCAGTGTCGCCAAGGTTGTCAGAATCGTTATCCTGAATCGGATCGGAGCTCTGATGGTAGAATCGCAAATTGTAGAATCTTCACTATCAGGATCATAGAAACGTAGATACTATGAACCAAAATCGTAGAATCAAAGGGGTTAATTTGGATCGTAAAGTCGTACAACAGAATCGCGATTCTGATAACCTTGAGTGTCGCCATCACTTGTTCGAACATTTGTCACAACTTATCGCCTTGATGAGGGTAATGTACTTTGTTGAGACTTTATGCTTCTCCAAGGCTCACCACATAACATTCTGCGGTATCTTATCGTAGGCCTTCTCCAAGTCAATGAACACCATATGCAGGTCCTTCCTTTGCTCCCTATATCTCTCCACAAGTTGTTGTACCAAGAAGATGGCTTCCAGTTGACCTCCCAGGCATGAAACCAAACTGATTTTTGGTCGTGTGTGTCATTCTTCAATGTGCTCAATAACTTTCTCCAATAGCTTCATTGTATGGCTCATCAGCTTAACTCAACAGTAATTAGTACAACTTTGAACACCCCCCTTGTTCTTGAAGATTGGTAGTAATATACTCCGCCTCCATTCCTATGGCATCTTGTTAGCCCGAAAGATGAGTTTGAAAAGCTTAGTTAGCCATATTATTGTTATGCCTTCGAGGCCTCTCTACACCTCAATGGGGATACAATCAGGGCCCAACGTCTTGCCTTCTTTCATCCTTTTTAAAGCAGAATCCTGAATTCACTGCACAAAACGCCTGCTAGTATCATCAAAGGAGTCGTCCAGTTCAATGGTAGAGCTCTCATTCTCTCCATTGAACAGCTTGTCGCCGTCTATGCTTAATCTCCTCGTCCTTCACCAGGAGTCGGTTTGCTCCATCCTTGATGCATTTGACTTGGTCGACATCCCTCGTCTTCCTCTCTCGTATCTTGACCATCTTATAGATGTCCCTTTTGCCTTCCTTTGTGTGTAAGTGCTAGTAGAGGTCCTCATACGTGTCACGCCCAAGATGCGACCCTATCCTAAAGGAACTCGAAGGTCCCACCAAGGATAGAAGCGCATCTTGAAGACGCTTTTGCAAGGTGGATATCATTACATCAACATTACATAATAGCCGGGGATACATACAAGGCATACAAATGCCGCAAAAATACATCAATACATCATACACATGATCAACATCCGACTACGGATGAAACACAAACAGGAGCTCAAACGACATCCACCCTGCTAGCCCAGGCTGCCGACCTGGAACCTATCCCCTGATCGAAGAAGAAGCAGAAGAAGAAGTCCAAAACAAATAACATCGTTCTCGCGTCATGATCATCGCAAAACCTGTACCTGCAACTGGTGTTGTAGTAATCTGTGAGCCACGAGGACTCAGCAATCCCATTACCATGGGTATCAAGACTAGCAAAGCTTAATGGGTATGGAAAGGATAAGTGGTGAGGTTGCAGCAGCGACTAAGCATGTATGGTAGCTAATATACGCAAATAAGAGCGAGAAGAGAAGCAACGGAACGGTCGTGAAAACTAGCAATGATCAAGAAGTGATCCTGAACTCCTACTTACGTCAAACATAACCCAGAAACCCCGTGTTCACTTCCCGGACTCCGCCGAGAAGAGGCCATCACGGCTACACACGCGGTTGATGCGTTTTATTTAAGTCAAGTGTCAAGTTCTCTACAACCGGACGTTAACAAATTCTCATCTGCCACATAACCGCGGGCACGGCTTCCGAAAGATAATACCCTGCAGGGGTGTCCCAACTTAGCCTATTATAAGCTCTCACGGTCAACGAAGGATATTCCTTCTCCCGGAAAGACCCGATCAGTCTCGGAATCCCGGTTACAAGACATTTCGATGATGGTAAAACAAGACCAGCAAAGCCGCCCGATGTGTCGACAATCCCGATAGGAGTCACACGTATCTCGTTCTCAGGACACACCGGATGAGCAAGACGTCGGGTTGGCATAGACCCTGGTTGCCCAGGGGCGCCGGACATCGCTCGGTTTGGACCAGCACTTAGACAAGCGCTGGCCCAGGGGGGTAAAATAAAGATGACCCTCGGGATGCACGACTCCCAAGGGAAAAAGGCTAGGTGAGGCAAATATAAAACCAAGGTTGGACCTTGCTGGAAGAGTTTTATTCAAAGCGAACTGTCAAGGGGGTCCCATAAATCACCCAACCGCGTAAGGGACGCAAAATCAAGGAACATAACACCGGTATGACGGAAACTAGGGCGGCAAGAGTGGAACAAAACACCAGGCATAAGGCCGAGCCTTCCACCCTTTACCAAGTATATAGATGTATTAATTAAATAAGAGATATTGTGATATCCCAACATAACATAATCCAACAAGGAGCAATCTTCATCTTCACCTGCAACTAGCAACGCTATAAGAGGGACTAAGCAAAGCGGTAACATAGCCAAGCAACGGTTTGCTAGGAATGGTGACAAAGGTTAGAGGTTCATGGCAATGTGGGAGGCTTGAAGAGCAAGTGATGGGTAGCGCAGCATAGCGATAGAACGAAGCAACTAGCATAGCAATGATAGTAATGAGATCCAAGGTGACGGTCATCTTGGCTGAAATCCCGCTAGGAAGAAGAACGAGTCCATGAAGAAGATGAATCCACGAAGACGAAAGAATCCTCACGATCGCAACGACACGGGAACTAACGAGAAGAAGCACACAACATGGTAAACACACCACACATGAACACGGCATGATGCTCAACCAAGTATGATGCATGACAAGGCTACATGAAGCTACTCATGACAAGAGATGATGCATACAAGAATAACACATCAAAGCAAGTTTAAATGAGGCCGAAAACAACATAGAACAAATCCGGTAAGTCTTCATATACAAATTTCGAAATTGGTCCAGATCTGAATAAACCTTATGTTCAAGTTGTTAAACAGCAAGTTAAGATGCACCAAGATGATCTACACGAAATTCTAGTCAAGTTACATATAAAGTTCATTAGATTCGGAGCTACGGCCTAGAAGATATAAGCAAAACAAGTTAAACATGGCATTGATGCAAAATGCATTCAAACATCAAGCAAACACACTCAAAACAAGGATGCAACAAGATAACATGAAACTACATGCAAAACTAAGCAAGTTACATATAAAGCACACCACAAACGGAGCAACGGTGCAACACATACACTCCAAACAAGACATAGCAAAAATCTGTCCAACACAGCAACTAGGCATATTGCAAGCATCAAAACAATATGCTACAGCACCTCAACATGAAAAAAATGACATGGGCATGATGTACAGGTAAAGCATCACAAAACATGAACACTGAGCTATCTCCAGAAATCACTAGAACATGCTCAAAAGGACATGGCAAGATTGCAAATAATAACAGATTCACAGACTTAGCAGAAATTACTGGACATGACAGAAATAACATCAGGTTGCAATATTTAGAGCTATCAAACAACATGCTACAGGAACATATCATGGCAACCAAAGGCATGGCATGAATCTACTAATTGCATAGAACAAAAGTCCCTTACTGATCACGAGCCAAAAAGGCAAAGAAAATATGATGGCACCCATGTAAACATAGCAAGTTCCATAAACAGAATCAGACTTAGAAGAAAAACAGAGCATGGCAGAAATAACGATAAGTAGGCATGTTGGTGAGCTTGACCCACTCACTACAGAGCATTACATGGCATGGCAAGGTAACCAACAGTAAGAAGGCATTAATATGAAGCTAAGAATGGCAATAGCATAGTCATAGGGTACATGGATCACTAGCAAAACACATGGCAACAACGAACTTCATGTTAACAGGCTGACAGAAACATTATTTAGCAACTTTGGAGCATGATAACAACAAGCTACAGCAGACTATAAATGCAAACAAGGACATGGATGGATAGAGCATAACATGTGTAACAAAACATCCTTAGTGAACATCTCCAGATTATGCATAGAATGACTTATAGAAGCAGGTTTACATGGCAACAAAATATAACAGACTCAGACTTAACAAAAATCACTAAGTCACAGAAAACGGCGACATCATGGAGGCTACTTTGCATGCTTGTGCTAGTCACCACCGAGATCCTAAAAATACAAGACTAGCACCACTGTAAAGATGGCATGATTTAGATCAAAACACATGTAGAGCTCATGCTCATAGGATGCACACACAAAATGCAATGAAAAAGATAAATCACCAAGTTCTGTAAACAGACAGCAGTTAACATCATATAGCACTCTTGCAACGATGATTAGGGCATCAAGATGATCACAAACAAGCATGGCACAATGTACAAAATGAAGAGCATCTCATGACGAACATTTCGATATATTACGCACATAAAACGGAGCAGTATGCAAAGAGATATGACATGTCAAAGATGCACACATGATGCAAAATTACTAGGACTTAGTGGAATTTTACCCTCCGAAAACGGGACGATGACCACCCGGGACGAGGAGAACCGAGCGGGGCGAGGGCGTTTGGATCTGGGGAGTGGTGGATCTCATCCACCCCGTCTCCGGCGACGGCGGGGCGGCTCCGGCGAGGAGGAGGCCGGTGGGGGCCCGGGACGGCGCCGGGGAGGTCGGGGACGCTGGCGCAGGCGGCGGCGCGGCGCGGTTGGTGGCGCGAGGCGGCGGCGGAGCTCGCGGCGGCGGGCGGTGCGGCAAGGGCGGCGTGGCAGCGAGCGGGCGGCCGGCGCGGGGCGCGCAGGGGCGCGGCGGCGGGTCGCTCGGGGCGCGGGCGGGAGGCAGATGGGCCCGGCGGCGGCGGGATCTGGGCCCGCGCGGGCCCCGGATGGGCTCCGCGGGCCGACGGCGCGGGGACGGCGGCGGAGGACAGGTGGCGCGCCCTGGATGGCTGCGGGCGGCGGCACTGTTTCGTCCGGCGCGGGCGGACACGTCCGGCGGCGGAGTGGGAAGTTTGCTAGGGTTATGGGTGGATTAATCCGCGAATTTCGGGGAGGGGGTGTTTATATAGGTAGAGGGAGCTAGGAGAGTCCAAATGAGATGCGGTTTTGGCCCACACGATCGTGATCGAACGACCGAGAGCATGGAGGGGGTTTGGATGGGCTAGTGGGCTGTGGTGGAGAGGTGCTGGGCTGCAAAGAGAGAGGGGTTTCGGGCTACGCGGTTAACCGTTGGGGCATCAAACGACCTCCAAATGGAACGAAATTTGACAGGCGGTCTGTCGGTGCTATACCAAGGCCACTCGGCAAATCTCGGGCCATTCCGAGAACGTTTTTCTCCCGCTCACGAAACAAGGTCTGAGAGGGGCGATGGGCGCGGGTGAGAGTGTCGGATCGCGAAACGGACAACGGGGAAAAGGACCGGACGCAAGTTTTGAAAAACATGATGATGCAATGCAGATGATGACATGGCAAGATGCAACACGTAAGCAAATGACATGGCAAGGACGGCGAATAACTGGAAGACACCTGGCGCATCGAATCCGGGGCGTTACAATACGCCTGACCCTTTGCTTCACTCACAGCTCGCATTGCGGCCTTCTTTGCCACCTTGTACTTCTCTATGTTGTCTGCACTCCTAGCTAGGTGTAGTCGTCTGAAACAATCCTTCTTCTCCTTAGTAGCCTTCTGGACATCATCATTCCACAACCAGGTATCTTTAGCTTCGCTTCTACTTCCTCTGGACACTCCAAACTCCTCTGAAGCCACCTTATGAATGCAAGTCACCATCTTCATCCACATATTGTGTGCATCACCTCCTTCCTCCCAAGGGCCCTCCTTAATAACCCTCTCCTTGAAAGCCTGAGTTACCTCCCCCTTGAGCTTCCAACACTTTGTTCTAGACTTTGGCGCCCTTATCCCGTTGGACACGAATCCGAAAGCGGAAGTCAGCCACCTCAAGCTTATGCTGAGGGACAACACTCTCCAAATATCATGACAAGCTTACGCCTGTCTTCTCTTCTTGAGAGGGTGAAATCAATCTGGCCAGAGTGTTGACCACTACTAGAAGTCACTAGATGTGATTCTCTCTTTTTAAAAGAGGGTGTTAGCTACAATCATGTCGTAGGCTAGAGCAAAGCTCAAAGGCATCTCCTCCTTGATTCCTGATGCCATAGCCAAAGCCCCCATGCACCCCTTCAAAACCTATGTTAGATGTACCCACGTGGCCATTGAGGTCTCCTCCTATGAAGAGCTTCTCGCCAATAGGTACACTCCTAACCATGTTCTTGGGGCCTTCCCAGAACTCCCTTTTGTTGTTCTCATTGTGGCCTACTTGTGGGGCATACGCGCTAATAACATTGAGAACTAAGTCCCCAGCTACCAGCTTGACCAGAATAACCCAGTCCCCACACCTCTTGACTCTACCACTCCATACTTGAGGCTCTTGTTGATCAAGATGCCAATTTCATTTCTGTATACAGTTGTCCCCGTGTACCATAGCTTTAAGCCAGTATCCTCCACCTCCTTTGCCTTCTGTCCCCTCCATTTGGTTTCTTGGACGCAAAGGATAACAGCAGCTCTCCTTACTGCTGTATCAACTAGCTCCCGTAGCTTGCCTGTCAGGAACTCTACATTCCAGCTACCTAAGCGGGTCCTCCTAGGCTGGGCTAGCTTCCTTACCCTTCACACTCGTCAAGTCAAATGCTAAGACCCTTGCTCATTTTTCACTACACCGGGCATCGATGTAGCGCACCACTAAGGATGTGACGACCTGATCCTTGCTCAATTGTCACCGTATCCAGATCAAGATTCGACACGCCAACAAGGGGGTGACGGTCCGGCCCTTGCCCATTTGACAGCACACCCAGGTTCCGATATGGCGCGTCGTCAGCCTATCACAACCCTCCTCCTTCACCCGGCTTGGGACTGGCTATGTTGAGACGACATAGGAGCAATAAAATAAACAAAATTTTACAGGCCTTAGAGCTTCCACGCCAGGGACCAGCACTCTACCCTTGTTGAGGGTGAGTGCCATGTCCCTGGTCTTCAAGTCCTCTGCCCAATATATATTGTTGTGGATCAAGGTCCATAACAGGCCCACATGATGATGAACAAATATTGAAGGAAATCAGATGAGATCCTTCCTAATGTAATTCACACTGCTTCACACATAACCCAAACATTTTAGTGAAGATCCTATCATGAATACAACAAACACGTGAAACTTTAATATAAAGATATCTTGTTAAGTATGCATAAAGTAAGAGCACATGGAGACAAAGGTTGCACTTACCATGAGAAACTGTCAAAGAATTAATTGACTTTTTCAAAGCTTTTAATGTGTCTTTGGATTTTCCAGTCCAAGTATCCAATTCACATATAACTCCATCCCTGCTAGCAGTAATAAGAACACGCCCTTGTTTCGAGAAGTGAAGAGAAATGACCTTGCTAGTAGGAAGAGAAAGGCATGTTAGTAGGCATCAATGTTTTCACAGTGAAGTCATTCTAAAGATATCTTGAACTAGCTGATGTTTTCTTACAGAATGCAGTTTCTATCAGGTTTTCTTTGGAACCACATAAAGTCGGCTTATGACCTAAAAAAACTAAAGTGGCTTAAAATTTTAGCATATAGGCTATAGCCTTGATCATGGCAACGGAATTAAGCTCATGTTGCATGTGTAAGTATGACCAACTTAACCTTCTCATTATTGAGTTCAAAAGAACAAAAAATAATAATTGAAGAACAGATTCACCCATGCTTGGACAGTTGGACTTAGGTGAGAAACTGAGCTTCAGCATCTCAGAATGAAGAAGGAAACAGAAACTTATGAATAGGCCAAAAGAATATGTGGCTAGAAGATAGTGTATAGCCCTTCAGGAATTGCGACTATTTAATTTCAACTACCATCGAGGTGCAAGGATTAGACTATGTGGTTAGAAGATAGTGTATAGCCCTTTCTTTCTAAGCATCTACAGCATCAACCATAATCAACATGGTAGTCCTACAAACAAATCAACACGGTGTTTATCAAAGAAATATGAGGGCCCTTCTATTGCAGAAGACACCAACTACAAGGAACCAGCATGTGTGTTCATCAAGGCAAAAGATGTATGCCAGACAATTTTAGAGTTATTAAAATGAGTTCAGAGGGGAAAGTACTCAACGAAAGTTCAGTATCTGGTATGGTTCCTATTTTACATGACAGAAGAATAGAAACAGCGCAGAAGAAGCCTCGTGATTAGAGTTACAAAATCAACAATACCAAGTTCGTAATAAGGTTTCACATACCCAGTGTGACAAGCACTTTTCCATATAACACCAGTAGAATCAAGAGCTAAAACTACACCATTTGCAGTGCCAACAGCAACAACAATAAGGTCGCCATCCTTTGTGTGCTGTAAAAAACCAACAATCAAAACCTGAAATAATACAACAGTACAGGAGATACCAACTAAGCTCAACACAAAGTACCTTCTTCTGAACAAAGCTGCAGGCAATGCAACTGTATGAATCATCGTGGGCTGCTATTGGATCAGTCCATCCTGCTATCTTTTGTCCTTCTCTTGTACTCCATACCTTCCCAATTAATAATTTCAAGTGAACAAAATAGAATATGTCAGCATATAGGGTAACTACGTACTCACATACTTCCATTCCAGTTCACAATGGAAAAAGATGAGAAATGCAGTGTATCAAAAAGGCAGAAAATAGAAATACTACAAAAAGATATTGTTTCCAATAGCGCCCTACTATAATATTGCTAGCTAGATGGGGCACCCCAATGAACAGAAATATTTAACTAACAATCCTATCTTCCCAAGCACGAATCTACCGATACCATATAAAGTTAAATGTTTCATTTTCTCTCATAGATGGATGAACGAGCAGAAAATGCAAAAAGCTTGCATGAGGTGCTAAATGCTGGCAGCTATGTAACCCAGTAAACATCACTTGACACTTTCAAGTAAATTCCAACAAGAAAATCCATGTAAGCATCAATTTTCAACCATTTTTGCTTACAAGGAGGCTTGTACCTCAAATCCATACCTCTTTAGAACAGTATAAGCAGCAATCATACTAAAACTCACAACACGGAACTCTTTATTTAGAACACTCTTTATAAACGGCTGATAACAAATTGCTCACATGGCTTCACAGCTAGTTACTTACAAAGAAATGGATCAAAGTGTCATAGCCCCGGTTCCACAATTTTATTGAAAGGAGAAACCACGTCGATTAGTTAGTAGAAAATGACAAGGGGCTTAAGTAGATACCACGGCTACTAGCAAGCGATGTGTGGCCTTTAATTTCTCCCTTTAACCTTTAGATTTTTATGCTGTCGATTTAATGCCGATGCGTGCAACCGGTTAATGCGATTCCAATCGACTTTACTCCTCCTTTAATTATGCCTTTAATTGTTTTTTTTCTCATGATCCTTCAATTTAAATCAGCCGCATACGTTTAGATATTTTATCGCGCCGCATTCTCTCTGATCTAGGAAATGACATTAAGTAGATACCACAAAAATAGAAAACAAAAGAGTACTATACCAAAGAAATATTTACCACCGCTACAAGCAACACATAACACACCAGAAACTAGCTTCGCCGGTAGCAACTATCAATACCGAAAAAGGGTTCCCCCCGCTTTGTATTCCAAAGCAACCAACACCGAGTACAGAGATCGCTGTGGCGAGCAGCACAACACACCAAAAGAAAAAGAAGAAGAAACAAATGCCAACCACGGCAGCTCGGCAAAGCGCGGATGACCCGCCACCGCGGCGCCTACCGGATACAGACCACCACAGACCGAGGCTCCGAACCGCCGCGTACCAAGCACCTCCTCCAAGAAGGGATGCGACACCGACGACGCTGCTGCCCGGACGAGTCCTCGGGTTTCCCCCGGCACGCGGAGGGAGGTGGGGGGTGGATACCACCGACACCCTCCAGGAAGGAATGATGGCACCCACAGGTGTCACCGCGTCGGGGCCGAAGCTGGCAGGGATTTCTCCCGCATTCCAACCCCAACCGCCCAACCGGACGGAACCAACCCGCCAAACCGTCGCCCATCACCATGCGCCAACGAAGTAGCGCCGCCGCCACGCCGCCTCACTACGAACACCACCACGAGGCCGAGAGGACAGGAGAGAAGCTCACCACGACGGGAGCAGCAACACCGACGCCAAGCGGGAGGGAACCACCTCCACCGCCGTCGTGCGGGAGGCCCGTGCCTCCGGCACCGTCGCGGTAGCCGTCCGGACGCGGCAGCGGGGCATGCCGGGCCACCCCTGGCCCAGCCAGGCCCGAAGCGGGCCCATTAAGCCCCGCCGGCCGCGATGCAGCAGGCCGGTGTCGGCGCCGCTGGCGCCCAGCCACTCGTCGCGTCTCCCCCGCCTCCCAGAAGCCACGGCGGAGACCATCCCCGCCGCCGGTCCGCCCAGGCCCAGATGGGGCCTGAAGGGCCCAGATCTGGGCCGAGCGGACGACGCCAGATCCCGCTGCCGCGCCGCCCCGCCGCCAACGGCGACGCCGCCGCCCAGCTGCTCGCCTGCATGCGCCACGGAGCCCCGCCGCCGCCTAGATGCACACCCCGGAGCAGCTCCGCCCGCGCCGGAGAGCGACCGGGAGGGGAAGGGCCAGGAGGCCGCCGCCATCAGCAGCCCCGGGGCCAGGCCAGCCGCGAGCGCCGGCGACGGCGGCGAGAAGGGAGGAGGGAGGGGGGGGCTGGAGGGAGGAGACCGGTCGCCCGCGGGGGGGCGACGCGGTCGCGAGAGAGAGAGGGGGGGATTCCAATGGTCTGGTTAGATCACACTTAATCGCCCAGTGCACTTCAAACTGGGGGTACCTTCGTAGCAACTATCAATCGCCATGATTAAATGAACATGGGAGGTAATTAGCAACTTGCTGGCATGTAACGCTACATTTCAACCACGGGACATCTCGCAGGGATTAACAATCCAGATCAGAGAGTTCCCCAATTCACAGCGACAGACTAGAGAGCTAGCCAGCTCGTAAAAATGGGGTTTAGGCGGGGGCAGAGAGGCGAAGCGAGTACCTGGATTCGCCGATCGGAGACGGCTGCGAAGAGCTCTCCGTCAGAAGAGAAGGCGAAGGCGTCGGGCGGCGGCGGGGTTGCGGCCATGACTTGGCGGTAACGGCGTAGGGGGGCGGATAGTGAGGCGAGGGTTTCTATATTTATTTTATTTTTAGAGAGACTAGAACAGTGTAAGTGCGTTGTCATGGGATATACATATTCTAGTACGTTAGCTTATGATTTATCTGTGAATAATAATGCAATTGTGTAAATAAATGTTCATCAAATTCTGCCCATGAATTATTTTATATTTTGATTAGAAGATTGATAAGTAAATTAAAGTGCAATTGGTTGAGAAGGTAAGTAAATTAAGGTGATTAATTATCATATACATGAAAGGTTGGACAAAGAGGTGGTGGGGAAAACGGTGAAATGGGAACCTTATGTTCTTTTTAAGTAGTAGAGACTAAAAGATTGATAAGTAAGTTAAAGTGCAATTGGTTGAGAAGGTAAATAAATTAATGTGATTAATTATCATATGCATGGAAGGTTGGACGAAGAGGTGGTACGAAGAAAGGTGAAATGAGAACATTACGTTTTTTATAAGTAGTAGAGATAGAGAGTAGAGATAGTAGAGATTTGAGAACGGAGGACGGAGGCGGGGGTTTTGGTTCGAGGATGTCTTTGAGTTTTTCTTGAGCCCTCCGAAATCACTAGTAGGGCATGCTTAAACCGTCTACAACCATCCGGATATTTTGTCATTCAAAATGATCCATATCTATCCGAGAAGCAAAATAGAGACTTTGCGGAAGTCTGCATATCAACCACGTAGAACTCTGACACCTTCCGTCTATCCAAAACCCCTCCCATATCCCGCATCTCCATCCTTCTCTCTTTCTCTGCATTCGTTTTCTTTCTGGCCACCGCCGCCGCAACACCTCCCAGGCCGCCTGTCAAACCATTTCAGGAGCTCCGTGACCTCCGCAACCTCCATCACTACACCATGACTCCTAGGTCGCCCACCCAAAACCCCTCCCAAACCCCGCATTTCCATCCTTTCCCTCTTTCTCTACATTTGTTTTATCTCTCGCTGACGCTGCCTCAACACCTCCCAGGTCGCCTGTCAAACCCTTCTTGGAGCTCCGCTACCTCCACCGCTACACACCGGCTCCCACGTCGCTTTTCCTCCGCCGCCGATCCACACCTCTTGTCCTTTGTCCGCCGTGCAGGTATCTTCGCCCCTACGGTACTCGGCACGTCCGGTAAGTGTTTGGTGAAATACATGTGCTAATTTTTTGGCACTTCTTCTTTGAAGCAATGGATTTAGATCGGAGTATACATGTGAGCACTAAATTGAGTCGTCTCACGTGGAGGACTATGCAGATGATATGACGATGATGTAAGTGTTCCTTGCATATGTGGAGCGTGCGGAAGAGCATATTCTCAATTTCCAAGGGATCGATCGAGGGTCATCGAGTGCTCAATCGAAAGAGGGCACGCGACCATTTGACGTTGATGGACTACTACTTTGATTGTGTGGTAGTGCAACAAGGTGAAGGCACTCAACGCTGACTGATTCCCTTGTGCGGAGACAGTTGAAAAGATGGCTCTCTTCCCCTCTCTCCCCTTCCCCGTCCTCGTCCCATGTGGCAACGCGCCCCTCCTCCCTAGCCTCGTCGCCGGTTCCCTCCTCCGGCTGGCGCCCCTGCCTCTGGCCCCCGCGGGCCCCGACTCCCCGGCGGTCCCTCCTTCCTCCCCTCTTGGTCTACTCCCCGCGCCTCGCGGTCGTTCAACAGGGTTTGGGCGTTGGGCGCTGATGATGTGGATTCTGCCTCCGACGCGGAGCCCTCGTCCCCGGCTCCTCTCCGGACGACGGCTCCGGTGGCCGCTGGGGTGGCGCCAGCGCGCGTGCGGAAATTTGTGCCGGGGGGCCACGGCCGACGGGCCTTCTTCGCGTCAACAGATCCTGACTGGGTCCACGTCTCTCGGCGGCGTCGGGTTTCTGGTAAGGTTCCTATTATCTCGCTGGATCGTGGTGTCTTGGGGCCGGTGCCAAGCCACTGCACTTCTCTGGAGGTGATGAACTGTTCCTCCTTCCCTTCTCTGGCTCCTGCGGTGGGATCGCCGACGGGGCCGTGCTCGCCAACGTCAGCGGCTTCGGGGCTGACGCTAACCCTAGATCTGGCAGCCGACCAGGGGGCTAGTGGGCCCCTGGTGCGGGCTGGCCCGGTCCCCATTGGGTCTGATGGGACTCCCCCACTCTCATCCTTTGTCCTATTCTCTCCCCTCCCTGGCCTGGGCCTTGGGCCGCGGGTGGCCCATCCTCAACCTGTCTTGACCGCCCAGGCCTGGTCCGACGGCCTCGGCCTGGCTAGTTCTGGGTATTTATGGGTCCGCAAGGGTGTCGCCCCCCATTTCTAGGGTTCCCTGCTTCCAAATCCGACGTGCGTCGGCTGCGCTTCCCCATTCGCACCTTTCTCAGATCCACTCCTCCTCCTCCCCTCCCCCTCTCATTCACGACGGTGCTCTCCATGGATCGGTCGTGGGGTTCCTCCAATGAGGCCGTCTCCGGCCAAAAGCGCCGGCGCGAGGGTTCGGTGGAGGCGGGAGCGGATCTGGAGTACGAGGCGGCACTCCGGTCCAAGCTCGAGGCGGAGCAGGCGACGCACGAGCAGGTGGCTCAGTGTTGGGGAACGTAGTAATAATTCAAAAATTTCCTACGTGTCACCAAGATCAATCTAGGAGATACTAGCAACGAGAGAGAGGGAGTGCATCTTCATGCCCTTGAAGATCGCTAAGCGGAAGCGTTACAAGAACGCGGTTGATGGAGTTGTACTCACGGTGATTCAAATCGCGGAAGATCCGATCCAAGCGCCGAACGGACGGCACCTCCACGTTCAACACACACGTACAGCCCGGGGACGTCTCCTCCTTCTTGATCCAGCAAGGGGAGAGGAGAAGTTGAGGGAGAACTCCGGCAGCACGACGCCGTGGTGGTGGTGGAGCTCGTGGTTCTCCGGCAGGGCTTCGCCAAGCACTACGAAGGAGGAGGAGGTGTTGGAGGAGGGAGGGGCTGCGCCAGGGGAAGGGGTGCGGGTGCCCTCTCTCCCCCTCACTATATATAGGGGGAAGGGGGGAGGAGGAGGCGCCATAGGGTTTTCCTAGGGGAGGGGCGGCGGCCATAGGGGAAACCCTAGATGGGTTTGGGCGCCCCCACCCCTAGGAAACTTGCCCCCCAAGCCGGGAGGGGCGGCTTCCCTAGGGGAGGCCCCCCACCTCTCCAGGTTACATGAGATGGGGTGGGAGGGGCGCACAACCCCTTAGTGGGCTGGTGTTCCCCCTCCCCTTTGTAGCGACCCGACCTCAAACGGTCAAGTCTCTGTGCTTAAATGTCATCCCTGGATCGGTATGCTGACACACACAGTACTCGAGGATTTATAACAGAGGTAAATCACATGTATAATGTAACGTAAATACTATTACCTCAATCCATATAGCGGAAGTAACAACAAGGTTGTGGATTCCCATCAACACCAACAGCAAAGTTGAGTGTAGAAATCGTAACCCTAACGTATCACTTACTCGTCGTAAGAATCCTGCAACATGAGACGTTGCAGCCATGTAGGTCAATACATTGAATGTACTGGCAATTTCACACTGTAGAGCAATGCTGAATAATGACTATCACTACATGCATATTTGGCTGGTGGAGGCTCTATGTTTAGTTTTGCATAAAGCTAATTTTTCCCTACAACAAAGGAATATGTTTTATTTAACTACAAAGATTATTGAAAATGTTGAGAAGGTAATCCCCATCTCAATCCAAAATTAACATCAATAATCCAACAAATTATTTAAGTAACGTGATCAGATCAAATCAATAATTCAAGTACCAGATACTCAAGATGTCCATAACCGGGGACACGTCTAATCATGATTAGTTTGTACACTCTACAGAGGTTTGCGCACTTTTCCCACAAGACTCAATCTCCTCCGTTGGAGTTCTCGCACTACATGGTGTTTGAGAAACGGATGACCGAGACACAGTCTTTCCGAAGCATTAATTCTTTTGACGGGTAAACTATACCACCTACATCCCCTACATCTGCTAGTTTACCACTGAAAGAGGTCACACAACATACTCAACTATGCCAGAGCCCATAATGGCTTGTGGCTGCACACGGAAGTTTCTAGCATGAATAATCTTATGATCCCTTTGAGCCTGGGTGGCAAACCATAGGATGATCACGCGGGTACCGCGGGATCTCCTTGGACAACACTGGGTTCCCTAGGTGCCCACAAACCAATTCACCCAGATGTGTATTAAAGTAGCCACCTTAAGTTAAACCTTAGTTAACAATAACTCTCACATCTTTCATGAATTCTCTCAAAACCAAACCACGTCTACGAGCATAGCATAGTAGTAAGCATAACGTAGTAACTCCCAAGGTTTGAGTATAAGGCAATAGGTTCCTACCTCATCAACTACTTCCCAATACCCACATGTCATCAAGTCCTACTCATGCAATGTTTGAAGAATTGAAACTAATGCATAAAACTGGGTATTAAAAGGGTATGATCAAAGTGTGAACTTGCCTTGTATTGTTGATGAAGATGATTCACACTCATAACTCCTGATAGTTCTACTCGTCACACTCCGGTCAATCTATCGTGATCAAGCAATAGTAACCACACATAAGCAATCATGCAAAAGAATCGAAGAAAAGATCTCGAAAAACTCAAAAACAGGCAAATAACTCTTGCAATCGAAAAAATTTCTAACAGTACCGAAATTGGGTGAGTTTGGTCTTATCAGAAAGTTTAGGTCAAGAGCTTCAATTAGCAAAAAGAATCAACTAAATCGGAGTTATAAAACTCAAGTTATGAACAAAAGAAGTTTTGAATTCAAACCTGTTTGAAATCAAATTTTAAATTTTCAAAAATATGTTCAAGTTGATTATTTGGATAGAGGGGATCAAGACGAAGAAGTGGGCGTTGGTTTCGTCGAATTTGGACAAACTATGTAAAAGTTGTAATCGTTTGAAAACTAGGGGCTAAACTATAAAGAAAATAACCACAGATAGGTCCCTGACCGAAATTAAAAGGAAAAGGAAAACCTACCGAACAAACGTTCGCTACAGAAACCTAACGAACGAAAACTGTTCGCTAACGAAGACTAACGGATGAACGTCCGCTAAATAACTAACCGGTCGGTTTTAAAAGAAAAACCTAAACTAATAAAAAAATGGAAAAAACGGGCGGTTTGGCAGTTCGTACCGTTTTGGCGGTTTTCGAAAATAAACCAGCGGCGGATCGGGCATCGGATCCGGCGGGTTTCGGGCGGCGGCAGTGATGGCGCGTGCGGGCGGCGGCGGAGGGTGGTGGCTCGGGTGCGGGGTTCGGCGGGCGGGCGCGGGGCGGCGCGCGCCAACGGCGGCAGGGCGGAGCGAAGGCGGCGGCTACGGCACGAGGAGGCGAGGAAGCGGCGGCGACGGATCTTGTCGGGGCGGTGGCGGTTGTGTGCAGCGGCGAAGGCGGCGCTGGCGGCGGGCTGCGGCGGCGGACTGGGGTCCAGGGGCCCCGGGGGTGGAGTATATATAGTGGGGGGGAAGCGGCGGACCTCGGGAGGCGTGCCCGGGTCGGAGTCCGACGGCGGCGGCGACGTACAGGAGCCGGTCTCCTGCGGGAGGTCGGTGACGGCGGCCTGGGCCTGCTGGGCTTCGGCCCAGTCGGTCCGAAGAGTTGTTTTTTTTAAACAAAACAATTTTACAGAAAAAAAATAAAAATAAAACCAAATAAACTAAAAACATACTATAGGCATATAATACATCAAAATTTTCAAAAAAAAGATTTTCTACAACATGAACATTTTTCTAACGTCAAATAAAATGCACAAAAATTTAAATAAAGCAAAGAGTGCTACTGGTGTAATAAAACCTCATAAAAATCATTTTAAAAATATCAAAATAGTTTCAAATTTATTTCTCTCCAATTTTCTAACGTAGGGAATCATTTTACCCTAATTTCCATATATTTTATTTTTTTGGAGAATTTTTTTTAAATAAAAACCAAATAACTTCAAAGGGACTTTAAATTTGATTCTTTGAAACTTCCAACTCATATTTCATATGATTTGAAGAAGTCATTTTATCTTCTCTCATGAAAATCATTGAGTTGCATAAAGTTGCTGAATTGGAAATAGTTCCAAATGAAATTCAAATATTTTCAAAAACCCGTTTCATTTATATAAATGGAAGAAGGCATTTCATCTTCACTCTAGGGTTTTGTATTTGAAAAGAATTTGAATTCATGGAGATCAGAAAGCAAAGTGAAAGTTTGGGAAAGTCCTTTTATTCCCTCTCATTTAACTTTCAAAAGTTTCAAATTTCACTCAATTTCACACAAGCAACCACACCACAATCAAACACACAATCAAAACTATCTATTTAATATAAAATTCCAAAATTTAGAATTTTGGGATGTTACACCCTTGGCCCATAAGGCCACCTAATGCTTGTCGGGGCCTCCGAAACTCCTTTGGGTCACGCTGGTCATCACCCGGTACTCCCAGAACAATTCTGGACTCCAATACCCTTCGTCCAATATATCGATCTTCACCTCCGGACCATTCTGGAGTTCCTCATCACGTCCGGGATCTCATCCGGGACTCCGAACAACCTTCGGTAACCACATACTATTCCCATTACAACTCTAGCGTCACCGAACCTTAAGTGTGTAGACCCTACGGGTTCGGGAACCATGCAGACATGACCGAGACACCTCTCCGGCCAATAACCAATAGCGGGATCTGGATACCCATATTGGCTCCCACATGTTCCACGATGATCTCATCGGATGAACCAGATGTTGGGGATTCAATCAATCCCGTATGCAATTCCCTTTGTCCATCGGTATGTTACTTGCCCGAGATTTGACCGTCGATATCCCCATACCTCGTTCAATCTCGTTACCGGCAAGTCTCTTTACTCGTTTCGTAGTGCATGATCCCGTGGCTAACTCCTTAGTCACATTGAGCTCATTATGATGATGCATTACCGAGTGGGCCCAGAGATACCTCTCCGTCATACGGAGTGACAAATCCCAGTCTCGATTCGTGCCAACCCAACAGACACTTTCGGAGATACCTGTAGTGCACCTTTATAGCCACCTAGTTACATTGTGACGTTTGATACGCCCAAAGCACTCCTACGGTATCCGGGAGTTGCACAATCTCATGGTCTAAGGAAATGATACTTGACATTAGAAAAGCTCTAGCAAACGAACTACACGATCTTGTGCTATGCTTAGGATTGGGTCTTGTCCATCACATCATTCTCCTAATGATGTGATCCCGTTATCAACGACATCCAATGTCCATGGTCAGGAAACCATAACCATCTATTGATCAACGAGCTAGTCAACTAGAGGCTTGCTAGGGACATGTTGTGGTCTATGTATTCACACATGTATTGCGGTTTCCGGTTAATACAATTATAGCATGAGCAATAGACAATTATCATGAACATGGAAATATAATAATAACCATTTTATTATTGCCTCTAGGGCATATTTCCAACAGTCTCCCACTTGCACTAGAGTCAATAATCTAGTTCACATCGCCATGTGATTAACACTCATAGTTCACATCTCCATGTGACTAACACCCAAAGAGTTTACTAGAGTCAATAATCTAGTTCACATCGCCATGTGATTAACACCCAAGAGTTTACTAGAGTCAATAATCTAGTTCACATCACCATGTGATTAACACTCAATGAGTTCTAGGGTCTGATCATGTTATGCTTACGAGAGAGGTTTTAGTCAATGGGACTGCAACATTCAGATCCGTGTGTTCTTCGCAAAGCTTTATTTCATATTGTAGATGTTGCTACTATGCTCCACTTGGAGCTATTCCAAATGGTTGCTCCACTATACGTATCCGATTTGCTACTCAGAGTCATCCGGATAGGTGTTAAAGCTTGCATCGACGTAACCCTTTACGCCGAACTCTTCATCACCTCCATAATTGAGAAATATTTCCTTATTCCTAACGACAATTTTGACCGTTGTCCAATGATCCACTCTTGGATCACTCTTATACCCCCTTGCCAGACACGTGGCAAGGCACATCGCGGTACACAACATGGCATATCGCATAGAGCCTGTGGCTAAGGCATAGGGGACGACTTTCGTCCTTTCTCTTTCTTCTGCCGTAGTCGAGCTTCAAGTCTTAACTTCACACCTTACAACTCAGGCAAGAACTCCTTCTTTGACTGATCCATCTTGAACTCCTTCAAGATCATGTCAAGGTATGTCTTCTGTGAAAGTCTTATTAGACGTCTTGATCTATCTCTATAGATCTTGATACCCAACATTTAAGCAGTTTTACACAGGTCTTCCTTTGAAAAACTCCATTCAAACAACCCTTTATGCTTTCCAGAAATTCTACATCATTTTCGATGAACAATATGTCATCCACATATACTTATCAAAATGTTGTAGTGCTCCCACTCACTTTCTTGCAAATACAAGTTTCTTGCAAACTTTGTATAAACCCAAATGCTTTGATCACCTCATCAAAGCGTATGTTCCAACTCCGAGATGCTTGCTCTAGTCCATAGAAGGATCGCTGGAGTTTGCATACCTTTTAGCATCCTTAGGATCGACAAAACCTTCTGGTTGTATCACATACAACCTTTCCTCACGGAAACCGTCAAGGAAACTTTGTTTTGACATCCATCTGCCAGATTTCGTAAATGAAAATGCAGCAACTGCTAACATAATTCTAACAGACTTTAGCATCGCTATGATTGAGAAAGTCTCATCACAGTCAACTCCTTGAACTTGTCGGAAACTTCTTTGAGACAAGTCGAGCTTCATAAATGGTGACATTACCATCATCATCTGTCTTCTTCTTAAAGATCCATTTATTCTCAATGGCTTGCCGATCATCGGGCAAGTCCACCAAAGTCCATACTTTGTTCTCATACATGGATCCTATCTCGGATTTCATGGCTTCCAGCCATTTGTTGGAATCCGGGCCCACCATCGCTTCTCCATAGCTCATAGGTTCATCATTGTCCAACAACATGACCTTTAAGACATGGTTACCACTCAGAAGTTGCACACACCCTTGTCGACCTACAAGGTTTGATAGTAACTTGATCTGAAGCTCCATGATCATCATCATTAGCTTTCTCTTCAACTGAGGTAGGTGCCACAAAAACATCTTTCTGTGCTGCGCTACTCTCTGGTTGAAGTAAAGGTTCAACAACCTCATCAAGTTATATCTTCCTCCCACTCAATTCTTTCAAGAGAAACTCTTTCTCGAGAAAGGACCTATTCCTAGCGACAAACACTTTGCCCTCAGATCTTAGATAGAAGGTATACCCAATCGTCTTGCTTGGGTATTCTATGAAGACACAATTTTCCGCTTTGGGTTCGAGCTTTTCTGGCTGAAGCCTGTCGACATAAGCATCGTAGCCCCAAACCTTAAGAAACAACAACTTAGGTTTCTTGCCAAACCATAGTTCATACGGTGTCGTCTCCACGGACTTAGATGGTGCTCTATTTAAAGTGAATGTAATTGTTTCTAATGCATAACCCCAAAATGATGGCGGTAGATCGGTAAGAGACATCATAGATCGCACCATATCCAATATGGTGCGATTACGACGTTCGGACACACCATTACGCTATGGTGTTCCAGGTGGCGTCAACTGTGAAACGATTCCACCTTGTCCTTAGTGATAGCCAAACTCATAACTCAGATACTCTCCCCTTGATCAGATCGTAGGAACTTGATCTTCTTGTTATGATGATTCTCAACTTCACTCTGAAATTGCTTGAACTTTTCAAACGCTTCATACTTATGCTTCATTAAGTAAATATACCCATATCTACTCAATTCATCGGTGAAGGTGAGAAAATAACAATATCCACCGCGTGCGTCAACACTCATCGGACTGCACACATCAACATGTGTGATTTCCAACAAGTCACTTGCCCGTTCCATTGTTCCAGAAAACGTGGTTTTAGTCATCTTGCCCATGAGGCATGGTTCGCATGTGTCAGGTGATTCAAAATCAAGTGACTCCAAAAGTCCATTAGCATGGAGGTTCTTCATGCGCTTTACACCAATATGACCTAAGCGGCAGTGCTACAAGAAAGTGGTGCTATCATTATGAACTCTACATCTTTTGGCATCAATGTTATGAACATGTGTATCACTATGACCGAGATTCAATAAACCATTCACATTGGGTGCATGACCATAGAAGGTATTATTCATGTAAACAGAATAACCATTATTCTCTGACTTAAATGAATAACCGTATTGCAATAAACATGATCTAATCATGTTCATGCTCAACGCAGACACCAATGCAAACAACATTTATCTGGGTTCAACACTAATCCCGAAGGTAGAGGGAGCGTGCGATGGTGATCATATCATCCTTGGAAACACTTCCAACACACATCGTCACCTCGCCCTTAGCTAGTCTCCGTTTATTCCGTAGCTTTTGTTTCGAGTTACCAATATTAGCAACTGAACCGGTATCTAATACCCATGTGCTACTAGGATACTAGTAAGGTACACATCAATAACACATATATCAAATATACTTTTGTTGAAGTTGCCAGCCTTCTTATCTACCAAGTATTTGAGGCAGTTCCGCTACCAGTGACCGTTCCCCTAATAGAAGCACTTCGTCTCGGGTTTGGGTTCTTGGGTTTCTTCACTGGAGCGGCAACTGGCTTGCCATTCATGAAGTTTCCCTTCTTGCCCTTGCCCTTCTTTGAAACCAGTGGTCTTGTTAACCATCAACACTTGATGCTCCTTCTTGATTTCTACCTTTACGGCCTTAAGCACGACGAACAGCTCCGGGATCATCTTCCCTTGCATGTTATAGTTCATCACGAAACTCTAGTAGCTTGGTGATAGTGACTGGAGAACTTTGTCAATCACTCTTTTATCTGGAAGATGAACTCCCACTTGATTCAAGCGATTGAAGTACCCAGACATTCTGAGCACATGCTCACTGGCTGAGCTATTCTCCTCCATCTTGTAGGCAAAGATCTTGTCAGAGGTCTCAAACCTCTCAACACGGGCATGAGCCTGAAATACGAATTTCAGCTCTTGGAACATCTCATATGTTCCATGGCGTTCAAAACGCTTTTGGAGCCCCGACTCTAGGTCGTAAAGCATGGCGCACTAAACTATCAAGTAGTCATCAGAACGTGTCTGCCAGATGTTCACAACATCCACAGACGACGCCAGAGGGGTTGGCACACCGAGCGGTGCATCAAGGACAGAAGCCTTCTGTGTAGCAGTGAGGACAATCCTCAGACTACGGCCCTAGTCCGCACAATTGCTTACAATATCTTTGAACTTAGTCTTTCTCTAGGAACGTGTTAAAACAAGGAGCTAAAGCACGAGCTATTAATCCACAACATAATTTGCAAAGACAATTTACACTATGTTCATGATAATTAAGTTCATCTAATCAAATTATTTAATGAACTCCCACTCAGATAGACATCCCTCTAGTCATCTAAGTGATACATGATCCGAATCGACTAGGCCGTGTCCGATCATCACGTGAGACGGACTAGTCATCAACGGTGAACATCTCCATGTTGATCGCATCTACTATACGACTCATGTTTGACCTTTCGGTCTCTCGTGTTCTGAGGCCATGTCTGTACATGCTAGGCTCGTCAAGTCAACCTAAGTGTTTCGCATGTGTAAATCTAGCTTACACCCGTTGTATGCGAACGTTAGAATCTATCACACCCGATCATCATGTGGTGCTTCAAAACAACGAACCTTCGCAACAGTGCACAGTTAGGGGGAACACTTTTCTTGAAATTTTAGTGAGGGATCATCTTATTTATGCTACCGTCAATCTAAGCAAATAAGATGTAAACATGAAAAACATCACATGCAAATCATAAAGTGACATGATATGGCCAATATCATCTTGAGACTTTGATCTCCATCTTTGCGGCGCGGCATGATCACCATCGTCACCGACATGACACCATGATCTCCATCATCGTGTCTTCATGAAGTCGTCTCGCCAACTATTACTTCCACTACTATGGCTAACGGTTAGCAATAAAGTAAAGTAATTACATGGCGTTTTCATTGACACGCATGTCATACAATAAATTAAGACAACTCCTATGGCTCCTGCCGGTTCCTACCTCTTGAGCACTGCGTTGGTTTTCCCTTGAAGAGGAAAGGGTGATGCAGTAAAGTAGCGTAAGTATTTCCATCAGTTTTTGAGAACCAAGGTATGAATCCGGTAGGAGACCACTCTCAAGTCCCTCGCACCTACACAAACAAATAAAAACCTCGCAACCAACGCAATAAAGGGGTTGTCAATCCCTTCACGGTCACTTACGAAAGTGAGATCTGATAAGATAATATTTTTGGTATTTTATAATAAAGATGCAAAGTAAAATAAAAGCCAACAAAAATAGCTAAGTGTTGGAAGATTAATATGATGGAAAATAGACCCGGGGGCCATAGGTTTCACTAGTGGCTTCTCTCAAGATAGCATAAGTATTACGGTGGGTGAACAAATTACTGTTGAGCAATTGATAGAATTGAGCATAGTTATGAGAATATCTAGGCATGATCATGTATATAGGCATCACGTCCGTGACAAGTAGATCGAAACGATTCTGCATCTACTACTATTACTCCACTCATCGACCGCTATCCAGCATGCATCTAGAGTATTAAGTTAAAAACAGAGTAACGCTTTAAGCAAGATGACATGATGTAGAGAGATAAATTCATGCAATATGAAATAAACCCCATCTTGTTATCCTCGATGGCAATGATACAATACATGCCTTGCTGCCCCTTCTGTCACTGGGAAAGGACACCGCAAGATCGAACCCAAAGCTAAGCACTTCTCCCATGGCAAGAACTACCAATCTAGTTGGCCAAACCAAACGGATAATTCGAAGAGACTTGCAAAGATAACCAATCATACATAAAAGAATTCAGAGGAGATTCAAATATTGTTCATAGATAAACTTGATCATAAACCCACAATTCATCGGTCTCAACAAACACACCGCAAAAGAAGATTACATCGAATAGATCTCCACGAGAATCTTGGAGAACTTTGTATTGAAATCCAAAGAGAGAGAAGAAGCCATCTAGCTAATAACTATGGACCCGAAGGTCTGAGGTAAACTACTCACACATCATCGGAGAGGCTATGGTGTTGATGTAGAAGCCCTCCGTGATCAATGCCCCCTCCGGCAGGACGCCGGAAAAGGCCCCAAGATGGGATCTCACGGGTACAGAAGGTTGCGGCGGTGGAATTAGGTTTTCGTGGATGCTTCTGATGGTTTGGGGGTACGTAGGTATATATAGGAGGAAGAAGTACGTCGGTCGAGCAACGTGGGCCCCACGAGAGTGGAGGGCGCGCCCAGGGGGTAGGCATGCCCCCTGCCTCGTGCTCTCCCCATTGATTGCTTGACGTGGACTCCAAGTCCTCTGGATCACGTTTGTTCCGAAAATCACGTTCCCGAAGGTTTCATTCCATTTGGACTCCGTTTGATATTCTTTTTCTGTGAAACTCTGCAATAGGCAAAAAAACAGCAATTTGGGCTGGGCCTCCGGTTAATAGGTTAGTCCCAAAAATAATATAAAAGTGTATAACAAATCCCATTAATCATCCAAAACAGAATATAATATAGCATGGAGCAATAAAAAATTATAGATACGTTGTAGACGTATCAAGCATCCCAAGCTTAATTCCTACTCGTCCTCGAGTAGGTAAATGTTAAAGACAGAATTTTTGATGCGGAATGTTACTTGGCATAAATTTTTAATGTAACCCTCTTAATTGTGGTATGAATATTCAGATCCGAAAGATTCAAGATAAAAGTTTAATATTGACATAAAAGTAATAATACTTCAAGCATACTAACTAAGCAATTATGTCTTCTCAAAATAACATGGCCAAAGAAAGTTCATCCCTACAAAATCGTATAGTTTGGTTATGCTCTATCTTCACCACACAAAGTATTTAAATCATGCACAACCCCGATGACAAGCCAAGCAATTGTTTCATACTCCAACTTTCTCAAACTTTTTCAATCTTCACCCAATACATGAGCGTGAGCCATGGATATAGCACTATGGTGGAATAGAATGGGTGGTTGTGGAGAAGACAAAAAGAGGGAAGATAGTCTCACATCAACTAGGCGTATCAACGGGCTATGGAGATGCCGATCAATAGATATCAATGTGAGTGAGTAGGGATTGCCATGCAACGGATGCACTAGAGCTATAAGTATATGAAAGCTCAACAAAAGAAACTAAGTGGGTGTGCATCCAACTTGCTTGCTCACGAAGACCTAGGGCAATTTTGAGGAAGCCCATCATTGGAATATACAAGCCAAGTTCTATAATGAAAAAATTCCCACTAGTATATGAAAGTGACATAACGAGAGACTCTCTATCATGAAGATCATGGTGCTACTTTGAAGCACAAGTGTGGAAAAGGATAGTAGCATTGCCCCTTTTTATTTTCGTTTTTTGCGCCTTTTTTTATTTGGCCTTTCTTCTCCCTTCTTCTCTTTTTTTGTTGGGACAATGCTCTATGAATGATGATCATCACACTTCTATTTATTTACAACTCAATGATTACAACTCGACACTAGAACAAAGTATGACTCTATATGAATGCCTCCGGCGGTGTACCGGGATGGGCAATGAACCAAGAGTGACATGTATGAAAAATTATGAACGGTGGCTTTGCCACAAATACGATGTCAACTACATGATCATGCAAAGCAATATGACAATGATGAACGTGTCATGATAAACGGAATGGTGGAAAGTTGCATGGCAATATATCTCGGAATGGCTATGGAAATGCCATAATAGGTAGGTATGGTGGCTGTTTTGAGGAAGATATAAGGAGGTTTATGTGTGATAGAGCGTATCATATCACGGGGTTTGGATGCACTGGCGAAGTTTGCACCAACTCTCAAGGTGAGAAAGGGCAATGCACGGTACCGAAGAGGCTAGCAATGATGGAAGGGTAAGAGTGCGTATAATCCATGGAATCAACATTAGTCATACAGAACTCACATACTTATTGCAAAAATCTACAAGTCATCAAAAACCAAGCACTACGTGCATGCTCCTAGGGGGATAGATTGGTAGGAAAAGACCATCGCTCATCCCCGACCGCCACTCATAAGGAGGACAATCAAAGAACACCTCATGTTTCAAATTTGTTACATAACGTTTACCATACGTGCATGCTACGGGACTTGCAACCTTCAACACAAGTATTTCTCAAATTCACAACTACTCAACTAGCACAACTTTAATATCACTACCTCCATATCTCAAAACAATCATGAATCATCAAACTTCTCTTAGTATTCAACACACTCATAAGAAAGTTTTTACTAGTCTTGAATACCTAGCATATTAGGACTAATTTCCCAATTAAGCAAATTACCATTGCTGTTTAAGACTCTCAAAATAATATAAGTGAAGCATAAGAGAATAATAGTTTCTATGAAACAAAACCACCGCCATGCTCTAAAAGATATAAGTGAAGCACTAGAGCAAAAACTATATAACTCCAAAGATATAAGTGAAGCACATAGAGTATTCTAATAAATTCCGAATCATGTGTATCTCTCTCAAAAGGTGTGTACAGCAAGGATGATTGTGGTAAACTAAAAATCAAAGACTCAAATCATACAAGACGCTCCAAGCAAAACACTTATCATGTGGTGAATAAAAATATAGCTCCAAGTAAAGTTACCGATGGACGAAGACGAAAGAGGGGATGCCTTCCGGGGCATCCCCAAGCTTTGGCTTTTTGGTGTCCTTAGATTATCTTGGGGTGCCATGGTCATCCCCAAGCTTAGGCTCTTGCCACTCCTTGTTACATAATCCATCAAATCTTTTACCCAAAACTTGAAAACTTCACAACACAAAACTCAACAGAAAATCTCGTAAGCTCCGTTAGCGAAAGAAAACAAAACACCACTTCAAGGTACTGTAATGAACTCATTCTTTATTTATATTGGTGTTAAACCTAATGTATTCCAACTTATCTATGGTTTATAAACTATTTTACTAGCCATAGATTCATCAAAATAAGCAAACAACACACGAAAAACAGAATCTGTTAAAAACAGAACAGTCTGTAGTAATCTGTAACTAACGCAAACTTATGGAACTCAAACAAATCTACCAAAATAGGAAGACCTAGACAATTTGTTTAATGATCTGATGCAATTGGAATCAATATTTTATCACGTTCTGGTGATTTTTAACAATTGTTTTCGTGAACAGAAAGTTTCTGGAATTTTTAGCAAGATCAAATAACTATCATCCAAGAAGATCCTATAGGTTTAACTTGGTACAAACACTAATTAAAACATAAAAACAAATCTAACCAGAGGCTAGATCAAAGATTTATTCCTAAAAAGAAGCAAAAAAGAAAAAAAAACTAAAAATAAAATTGGGTGGCCTCCCAACAAGCGCTATCGTTTAACGCCCTTTAGCTAGGCATTGATAATTTCGATGATGCTCACATAAAAGACAAGAATTGAAGCACAAAGAGAGCATCATAAAAGCATATGAAAAACACATCTAAGTCTAACATGCTTCCTATGCATAGGCATCTTAAAGGCAAACAAATTATCATAGCAAGCAAAAACTAGCATATGCAAGGAAGAGGAAAGAAACAATAGTAATCTCAAAATAACGAGAGGTAATTTAGCAACATGCAAATTTCTACAACCATATTTTCCTCTCTCATAATAATTACATGTGGGATCATAAGAAAATTTAACAAAATAGCTATCACATAAAATATTTTCAACACAATCCACATGCATGCGAAGTTGACACTCTTCCAAAATAGCAGGATCAACATTAACTAAAGTCATGACCTCTCCAAACCCACTTTTATCAAAAATTTCATAAGATTGAACATTTTCCAAATATGTGGGATCTAAAGTTGACACTCTTCCAAACCCACTTTCAATATTATTGCAAACATTATTATCAATCTCATATTCATCATGGGGAGTAAGTAAATTTTCAAGATCGTAAGAAGAATCACCCCAATCATGATCATTGCAACAAGTAGAGGACATAGCAAAACTAGCATCCCCAAGCTTAGGGTTTTGTATATTATTAGCACAATTGACATCAAGAGAATTTATAGTAAAATCATTGCAATCATGCTTTTTATTCAAGGAGCTATCGTGACTCTCTTCATAAATTTCTTCATCACAATTTTCAGATTCACGAATTTCAAGCAAAACCTCATAAAGATAATCTAGTGCACTCAACTCACTAGCACTAGGTTCATCATAATTGGATCTCTTAAAGAGATTAGCAAGTGGATGAGGATCCATAAACTTTTAGCAAGCAAAGATGCAAGCACATAGAAGGCACATGGCAACACAAGCAAACGAAAAAGACGAACGGAAGAGGGGCGAAGAAAACGGCAAAGGTGAAGTGCGGGAGAGGAAAACGAGAGGCAAATGGCAAATAATGTAATGTGAGGGATAAGAGTTTGTGATGGGTACTTGGTATGTCTTGACTTTTATGTAGACTCCCCAGCAACGGCGCCAGAAATCCTTCTTGCTACCTCTTGAGCACTGCGTTGGTTTTCCCTTGAAGAGGAAAGGGTGATGCAGTAAAGTAGCGTAAGTATTTCCCTCAGTTTTTGAGAACCAAGGTATCAATCCAGTAGGAGACCACGCTCAAGTCCCTCGCACCTACACAAACAAATAAAAACCTCGCAACCAACGCAATAAAGGGGTTGTCAATCCCTTCACGGTCACTTACGAAAGTGAGATCTGATAGATATGATAAGATAATATTTTTGGTATTTTTATAATAAAGATGCAAAGTAAAATAAAAGGCAATAAAAATAGCTAAGTGTTGGAAGATTAATATGATGGAAAATAGACCCGGGGGCCATAGGTTTCACTAGTGGCTTCTCTCAAGATAGCGTAAGTATTACGGTGGGTGAACAAATTACTGTTGAGCAATTGATAGAATTGAGCATAGTTATGAGAATATCTAGGTATGATCATGTATATAGGCATCACGTCCGCGACAAGTAGACCGAAACGATTCTGCATCTACTACTATTACTCCACACATCGACCGCTATCCAGCATGCATCTAGAGTATTAAGTTCAAAAGAACAGAGTAATGCTTTAAGTAAGATGACATGATGTAGAGGGAGAAACTCATGCAATATGATATAAACCCCATCTTTTTATCCTCGATGGCAACAATACAATACGTGCCTTGCTGCCCCTGCTATCACTGGGAAAGGACACCGCAAGATTGAACCCAAAGCTAAGCACTTCTCCCATTGCAAGAAAGATCAATCTAGTAGGCCAAACCAAATTGATAATTCGAAGAGACTTGCAAAGATAACCAATCATACATAAAAGAATTCAGAGGAGATTCAAATATTGTTCATAGATAAACTTGATCATAAACCCACAATTCATCGGTCTCAATAAACACACCGCAAAAGAAGATTACATCGAATAGATCTCCACGAGAATCGTGGAGAACTTTGTATTGAGATCCAAAGAGAGAGAGAAGAAGCCATCTAGCTAATAACTATGGACCCGAAGGTCCGAGGTAAACTACTCACACATCATCGGAGAGGCTATGGTGTTGATGTAGAAGCCCTTCGTGATCAATGCCCCCTCCGGCAGGACGCCGGAAAAGGCCCCAAGATGGGATCTCACGGGTACAGAAGGTTGCGGCGGTGGAATTAGGTTTTCGTGGATGCTTCTGATGGTTTGGGGGTACGTAGGTATATATAGGAGGAAGAAGTACGTCGGTGGAGCAACATGGGCCCCACGAGGGTGGAGGGCGCGCCCAGGGTGGTAGGCGCGCCCCCTGCCTCGTGCTCTCCCCGTTGATTGCTTGACGTGGACTCCAAGTCCTCTAGATCATGTTTGTTCTGAAAATCACGTTCCCGAAGGTTTCATTCCATTTGGACTCCGTTTGATATTCTTTTTCTGCGAAACTCTGAAATAGGCAAAAAAACAGCAATTTGGGCTGGGCCTCCGGTTAATAGGTTAGTCCCAAAAATAATATAAAAGTGTATAACAAATCCCATTAATCATCCAAAACAGAATATAATATAGCATGGAGCAATCAAAAATTATAGATACGTTGGAGATGTATCACCGGTTGTCATACTTATCGACATGCAAGTCATGATTCCTATTACAAGAACATGATCAGTATCATATATCATTCATCACATCCTTTTGGCCATTTCACATCACATAGCATACCCTGCAAAAACAAGTTAGACGTCCTCTAATTGTTGTTGCATGTTTTACGTGGCTGCTATGGGTTTCTAGCAAGAACGTTTCTTACCTACGCAAAAGCCACAACGGTGATATGCCAATTGCTATTTACCCTTCATAAGGACCCTTTTCATCGAATCCGATCCGACTAAAGTGGGAGAGACAGACACCCGCTAGCCACCTTATGCATCAAGTGCATGGCAGTCGGTGGAACCAGTCTCACGTAAGCGTACGTGTAAGGTCGGTCTGGGCCGCTTCATCCAACAATGCCGCCGAATCAAGATAATACTAGTAATGGTAAGCAAATTGAACAAATCATCGCCCACAACTACTTTGCGTTCTACTCGTGCATAGAATCTACGCATAGACCTAGCTCATGATGCCACTGTTGGGGAACGTAGTAATAATTCAAAATTTTCCTACGTGTCACCAAGATCAATCTAGGAGATACTAGCAACGAGAGAGAGGGAGTGCATCTTCATACCCTTGAAGATCGCTAAGCGGAAGCGTTACAAGAACGCGGTTGATGGAGTCGTACTCGCGGCGAATCAAATCGTGGAAGATCCGATCCAAGCGCCGAACGGACGGCGCCTCCGCGTTCAACACACGTAGAGCCCGGGGACGTCTCCTCCTTCTTGATCCAGCAAGGGGAGAGGAGAAGTTGAGGGAGAACTCCGGCAGCACGACGGCGTGGTGGTGGTGGAGCTCGTGGTTCTCCGGCAGGGCTTCGCCAAGCACTACGGAGGAGGAGGTGTTGGAGGAGGGAGGGGTTGCGCCAGGGGAAGGGGTGCGGCTGCCCTCTATCTCCCTCACTATATATAGGGGGGAGGGGGGAGGAGGAGGCGCCCTAGGGTTTCCCTAGGGGAGGGGCGGCGGCCACAGGGGAAACCCTAGATGGGTTTGGGCGCCCCCACCCCTAGGAAACTTGCCACCTCTCCAGGTTATGTGAGATGGGGTGGGAGGGGCGCACAGCCCCTTAGTGGGCTGGTGTTCCCCCTCCCCTTGGCCCATAAGTCCCCCTAACACTTGTTGGGGCCTCCGAAACTCCTTTCGGTCACGCTGGTCGTCACCCGGTACTCCCAGAACAAATCCGGACTCCAATACCCTTCGTCCAATATATGGATCTTCACCTCCGGACCGTTCCGGAGTTCCTCGTCACGTCCGGATCTCATCCGGGACTCCGAACAACCTTCGGTAACCACATACTATTCCCATTACAACTCTAGCGTCACCGAACCTTAAGTGTGTAGACCCTATGGGTTTGGGAACCATGCAGACATGACCGAGACACCTCTCCGGCCAATAACCAATAGCGGGATCTGGATACCCATATTGGCTCCCACATGTTCCACGATGATCTCATCGGATGAACCACGATGTCGGGGATTCAATCAATCCCGTATACAATTCCCTTTGTCCATCGGTATGTTACTTGTCCGAGATTCGATCGTCAGTATCCCCATACCTCGTTTAATCACGTTACCGGCAAGTCTCTTTACTCGTTCCGTAACGCATGATCCCGTGGCTAACTCCTTAGTCACATTGAGCTCATTATGACGATGCATTACCGAGTGGGCCCAGAGATACCCCTCCGTCATACGGAGTGACAAATCCCAGTCTCGATTCGTGCCAACCCAACAGACACTTTTGGAGATACCTGTAGTGCACCTTTATAGCCACCCAGTTACGTTGTGACGTTTGATACACCCAAAGCACTCCTACGGTATCTGGGAGTTGCACAATCTCATGGTCTAAGGAAATGATACTTGACATTCGAAAAGCTCTAGCAAACGAACTACACGATCTTGTGCTATGCTTAGGATTGGGTCTTGTCCATCACATCATTCTCCTAATGATGTGATCCCGTTATCAATGACATCCAATGTCCATGGTCAGGAAACCATAACCATCTATTGATCAACGAGCTAGTCAACTAGATACTTACTAGGGACATGTTGTGGTCTATGTATTTACACATGTATTGCGGTTTCCGGTTAATACAATTATAGCATGAACAATAGACAATTATCATGAACAAGGAAACATAATAATAACCATTTTATTATTGCCTCTAGGGCATATTCCCAACACTCAGGAGCGTGAAGCCTGGGCGGCCGGGCCGGAGTGGCTGCAGTGCGACGAGCGGGCCTGCTCGGAGGCGGCTATGGCGGAGGGCGCTGGCTCCACGTTTCCTGGCTCTGGTGGTGGTGGTGCCTCGGATCTGGCTGCTGGATCGTCGTTGCGTCCTTCGGACTCTTGGGAGTTTGCGGCGGCGGATGGCGGGGTGGGTGCTTCCGCCTCTGCTTCTCGTCCTCCTCCTCCTTGCGGGTCGTCGGCTCCGTCGCGGGACACGGCTCGTGCGTCGGTGGTGGGCGCGGGATTTGGTGGTCGCCAGGCGCCTCGCGACGGGTCCGGCCCTCCTCCTATGGGGTCCAAGGGCCGTTGCTTCCCTTCCTGTGGCCCTGGCTCATCTTCTGCTGGCCTCGGAGATGGCATTCTTCCCCCTCCCCCTCCTCCTCCATCCTATCCACCTCCATCTAACCAAATCTCCAACTCCACGCTCACCTATTTTGCTTGCCACCAACCTGATCACTTCCAATCCCGCTGCTTCAACCCCCCTTCTGCCTCATCTGTAGGGAGGAGGGCCACCTCACTGTGGATTGTCAAAACCGGCACAAACCTGCTTCGTTCGTTCATTATGGCCTTGGGCTTCCGGGTTGCTCCTTCTTTGCCCTCGATAGTGACATTTCACATGTGGTTGTTGCTCCTGGCTTGTCCAATGATGTCGTCATCACTGTCAAGGATCAGAGGATCTCCCCCCCAAACCCTCCTGGATGAGCTCAAGTTGTGGGATGTCGATGGCTGGGATTGGCAGATCCGTTAGTTGGCGGAGTTCAAGTTTGCTGCCGTTTTCCCTTCTAAAGAAAGTCTCAAGATGATTTCCTTCTGTACTAGTTTCACTCTCCCGCTTAACCAACTCGTTGTTTCTGTCAAGCCTACATCCAATGGTTCCAAGTCTGTTCCCCTGCTCTCGGATATCTTGTTGATGATGTTCCTCCTGCCATGTGCTCCACTTCCTTTCTTATGGCCTTTGGTGTCTTGATTGGCAAGCCTATCGAAGTTGACTCTGAATCCTTGCAGATACTAGGCCAGGCTCGTATCAAGGTGTGGTGTGTTGATCCTCTTTGTGTCTGTGGTGCCATTGATGCATTTCCTTCCTCTCCCGGCTTCCATCTCCGAGTTCGTGTCGAGGGGGTGGAGAACCTCCATGCTCCGCCTCCTCCTCCGCCTCCTAGGCCTTCCCCCTCTAACAAGCATGGAGGCGATGACAATGGTGCAGCCAATCCTAGTGGGGGGCTCCGACCCTCACTTCACTCGATCTGAATGGGAGGGCTTGGGCTCAGAGGAGTGTGATCTGTTTAAGGATAATGCCCCTTTGGATGGTGCATCGAAGGGGGCGGCTGGTGCCAAGTCTTTGGGCCTGGAGGGGCGGGCAACGGCACCCCCGGGTGCCCCTACCCTAGTGGGAACCCCGGTCTCGGGTGTCTACTCCAACTTGCCGACACGCCCCGCATCCCCATCGCTCTACGACATCAAGGATCTCCCCGCTTCGCCTTCCCGGGTCCCAGTTGCTCGTGCTAGCAAGAAGAAATCGTCTGTCAAGAAGTTCTCCGCGCGAAGCAGGGCCTCGACAGGCTCTAAGTAGTCGGCGACCGGCTTGTGCCGTCGATTGGATGATGATCTAGGCGCTGCGTCTAGCCTGGCTTCTACTGCGGCGTCGCCTTCCCTGGTGGCTCGCACCACGCCCATCCTGTGCTCGACCTCCATTGTCCGCAAGAGCGGCAGGGTCCAGAACAGTGGTGAGCGGGTGGCTGATCGGGCGGCATGACGTGCGGCAGCAAAGGATCTCCCTCCTACAGGTACCCCACCTCCTCCTCCCCTTGCTCTCTGTTTTTTGCCCTGTTCAGTTGGTTCTCCCTTCGCGTTCGGACGACCACTTGATTCACGTGCTTTCGGATGTGGGTATCACATTGGACTCTGGTTTCGGATCCCCTTCTAAAATTCTCGCTCTTGTGCGGGCGAATGAAGTCGCCCAGGCCTCCATTCCTAAAGCCAAAGAGACGGCTGCTTCGTGCGGTAACCCTCCGGTTGTGGCGGAGGGACCGCGGGAGATGCTGGTAGGGGCCAGGATCTACCGAATCCTGTCAAACGGGGAACTGCTAAGCGTGCCAAATCCTGCGTTGCCCCGTGCAGGTCGAGTCTTCGCATTAAAAACATATCTTCCAGGTGAGGGCCTTATTCTGGAACATTGTGGGTTTCGATGCTAGGGGGCACAAAGACCAGCTGATAGATGTGGTTAGAGGCGACAACATTGATATAGTAGGGTTAGTAGAAACGTTTAAAGGTTCGTTCTCTCCTAACGAGCTCTCCGCGGTTGCGGGTGTTGATAGGTTTGATTGGAACTTCTTACCCTCCTCTGGTCACTCCAGCGAGATCCTTATTGGGACTAAGTGTGATGTTTTTGATTTTGTGGCTTTTGATCATGGTGTTTTTTGGGCAACTACTGTAGTGTTTCATCGCCAACTGAATGTTCTTTGGGAGGTCATGGTTGTGTACGAACCTGCTGATCACTCCCTTTCTCCGTTGTTCCTCGATGAAATCGTGATTAAAATTGAATCCTGTACCATTTCCATCCTGGTGGGTGGTGACTTTAACCTACTTCAAACTCCGACGGACAAAAACAACAACAATCTCTCATAGCCCTTGCTGATGCTTTCAATGGTTTCATTTGTGACTGTGCTCTTCGCGAGATCCCTAGGGTGGGAGCTCGATTTACCTGGACGAATCACTAGTCTTCTCCTATCCATTCAGTTCTTGAGCATGTATTTGTGTGTTCTAGCTGGGATGCTCTGTTTCCTCATGTGCTGCTAAAAGCTAAATCCATTGTTAGTTTGGATCACACACCCCTTATCCTTGATGTTGAGCTCCAATCTCAAATCATTTCCTCTCACTTCCAGTTTGACGCTTCCTGGTTACTGATCGATGGCTTCTGTGACCTGATCTCTACTAAGCTCACCTCTTTCCTCTCGGTGGGTAGACGCTCCTTTGGGCGAATGGACGATTGGCACCACTGCTCATATTCTCTTCATAAATTTCTGTGTGGTTGGGCCCACAACCAAGGGGCTGACGTGCAAAGGGACAAGTCACATCTGATCGGGCAAATTAACTCCCTTGATGCCGCGGCAGATGGGCCTGGGCTCTCTGATCAGGAGTGGTAGATGAGATATTCCCTCCAAAAGGACTTAATGCAGTTGCATCGCCAGGCTGAGATTTATTGGCGCCAAAGGGGCACTATCAATTGGAAGTTGAAAGGCGACTCCCCCACGGCTTATTTCTTCGCCATCGCTAATGATAGACGAAGGCGTTGCTCGAGCGATAGCCTGATGATCAACAATGCTAGGGTCTCGGATCAGAACCTTATCATGTCCCACGTGGTGGATATTTTCTCCTCTCTCCTTTCGGCCAAACCCGAGTCCGGTTTTGCAATTGCCCCTTCCTTCTGGGATGCTCATGAGAAGATTACTACTGAGGAGAATGAAGCTTTGCTCACCCCCCCCTCCGACGAAGAGATTTTTGAGATCATTCGCTCGGCCAACCCTAACTCGGCGTCGGGCCCTGATGGCTTCTCCATTCCTTTCTTTAGGAAGTTCTGGCCCCAACTGCGTATCCTCGTATGCGTTGTTATCCAAGGTTTCTGTTTGGGGATGGTTGACATATCTCGGTTGAACTACGTTGTCATCACCCTCATACCTAAAGTCAAGGGTGCGGATATTATCTCTCAATTTAGACCTATCGCTCTCATTAACAATTTTGCAAAATTCCCCGCCAAAGGTTTCGCCATGTGCCTTTCCCCCGTCTCTCATCGGGTACTTAGCCCTTTCCAATCAGCTTTTATCAAAGGGAGATTCATTCTGGATGGTATCCTTTGTCTTCATGAAATAGTTCATGATATTCGTGTGTGTGGCACCAAGGCGGTGATCCTTAAGCTCGACTTTGAGAAGGTTTACGATTTTGTCAGTTGGAATTTTTTGCGTCATGTCCTAGTGGCAAAGGGTTTTGATGGGGCATACGTGCACTGGATTATGCAGTTGGTGACGGGCAGTCACACTGCGGTTTTGGTTAATGGCAGGGTCATCAATTTCTTCACCAATGGCAGGGGCCTGAGGCAAGGGGACCCGACTTCCCCTCTTTTGTTTAATTTCGTCACGTATGCTTTATCCCATATCCTGTCGAGGGCGGCTGCGGCCGGACACATCTCCCCCATTAGCTCACATCTCGTTCCTGATGGGATCACTCATCTCCAATACGCAGACGACATGATTATCATGGTCAAACTTAACGATGAATGTCTTGCCCACCTCAAGTTTCTGTTGCTATGCTTTGAGCCTTGTCGGGGCTCAAGATCAACTTTGCAAAGAGCGAAGTAATTGTCACGGGGGTGTTGGAAGCTGAGGCCCTGCGGGTCTCTCAACTTCTTAACTGTTCCTTGGGCTCCTTTCCTTTCAAATATCTTGGCCTCCCTATTTCTCCCGAGAAGCTTCTTGCTAGAGACTTTGCTCCGGTGGTAACGAAAGTGGGCAATCAAGTTATGCCTTGGAGGGGCAGATATAACACCTAAGCTAGCAAGGTTGCCCTTATTAATGCTTGCCTCTTGTCCCTCCCCATGTTCTTGATGGGCTTCTACCTTCTCTCTGGCGGTACGCACGTGGGGTTTGATAAGCACACGGGTGCGTTCTATTGGAATGCAGCGGATAACAAACGCAAATATAGGTTGGTTAAATGGAAACAGATTTGTAGACCCAAGAACCTTGGGGTGTTGGGCATTATCGATATCGTGACTATGAACAAGTGCCTTATAATCAAATGGTGGTGGAATATCATGACTATCTGGTGAACCCGTGATGTCTACTACGCAACTTTATTCTTGTAGACACGTGTTGGGCCTCCAAGCGCAGGTTTTGTAGGACAGTAGCAATTTTCCCTCAAGTGGATGGCCTAAGATTTATCAATCCGTGATAGGTGTAGGATGAAGATGGTCTCTCTCAAATGACCCTGCAAGCAAATACAAGAAATCTCTTGTGTCCCCAACACACCCAATACAATGGCAAATTGTATAGGTGCACTAGTTCGGCGAAGAGATGGTGATAAAAGTGTAATATGGGTGGTAGAATTATAATATGAATAAGTAAAAACAACAAGGTAGCAAATAGTAAATGGGCACAAAAACGGTATTGCAATGCTTGAAAACAAGGCATAGGGTCTGTACTTTCGCTAGTGCAATCTCTCAACAGTGCTAACATAGTTGGATCATATGATTATCCCTCAAAGTACAATAAAGAATCACTCCCGAGTTCCTATTAGCGGAGAACAAAAGATAGGAATTGTTTGTAGGGTATGAAGCCACCTCAAAGCTATTCTTTCCGTTCGATCTATTCAAGTGTTCGTACTAAAATAACACCAAAGCAAATTCATATTCATAATACTCAATCCACACAAAGAACTACAAGGAGACCCCAAAGTGTCTATCGGAGAAAAGATGATAAAAACGTGCATCAACCCCTATGCATACATTACCCCAATATCACTGCGGGAATCCGCAAGTTGAGTGCCATAACGTATATCAAGTGAATCAATAGGATACCCCAATGTCACCTCAAGTATTCATACCGCAAGGCATACATCATGTGATCTCAAATCTGAATATTCAATCCGACATGACAAAACTTCAACGGGTAAAGATTCAATTCAACACAACAAGAGTATAGAGGGTAGAAACATCATATGATCCGACTATATTAACAAAGCCCATGATATAGATCACGAGAGAGAGAGAGAGATTAAACACATAGCTACTGGTACAAAACCTCAGCCCCGAGGGTGGACTACTCCCTCCTCATTGTGGTGGCCGCCGGGATGATGAAGATGGCCACCGGAGATGATTCCCCCCTCCGGCAGGGTGTCGGAACGGGTCTAGATTGGTTTTCCATGGCTACGGAGCCCTGCGGCGGCGGAACTTCTGATCTAGGTTAACCCCGAAGGGTTTCGGGATATTTGGGAATTTATAGTGCAAAGAGGGGGTGCGGGAGGCCACCGAGGTGGGCACAACCCACCTGGGCATGCCAGGGGGCCTGGCGTGCCCTGGTGGGTTGTGCCCCCCTCGGGGCACCCCCCAAGTGCTGCTCTGGCCCATCGGGAGTCTTCTGGCCCATAAAAATCCACAAAAAGTTTTGCGGTGTTTGGACTCCGTTTGATATTGATTTTCTGCGATGTAAAAAACATGCAAAAAACAGCAACTGGCACTTGGCACTATGTCAATAGGTTAGTCCCAAAAATGATATAAAATGCTATAAAATGATTGTAAAATATCAAAGAATGATAAAATAACAGCATGCATACTTCATAAATTATAGATACGTTGGAGACGTATCAGCATCCCCAAGCTTAATTCCTACTCGTCCTCGAGTAGGTAAATGATAAAAGAAATAATTTATGAAGTGTGAATGCTAGAAAAGTGCACAAGTTTGGTCAATGATAATTTCAATCACTTTTCCTAGCATCACAACAACATTTCTTTGTCATAAAACTTCTCATGTTATAGTAGCAACCAATTCACATGTTAAGGTTCAAACAAGGAATTCTCTTGAAACCCATCAACCTATATTCTTAGTCACCAAGCAATTCCAATTCAACTTATTCAATAGAGTTTAAGTAAGAGCTCCACATACTCAATCATCATATAGTCTTCTATGATTGCTAACACTCACCTTGTACACATGAGCAAAATGTTTCAACCGGACACATAGAAAGATAGGGGCTTATTGTTTTGCCTCCCAACGTATTCACCACAAGGGTGATGTCAACAATAATAAATCATGCTACCCATATTCAACTGGACATATGTGCCTAGATCTTTCCTCACCACATGATGCTTGCCAAAGGAGAAAAATAAAAAGGAATAGAGAGAAAAACTTTGATTCTTTGCATAAAAGTAAATACTGAATAGTAAAAGATAGGCCCTTCGTAGAGGGAAGCAGAGGTTGCCATGCGCTTATTTGTTTGTATGCTCAACCCCTTAGTGCAAAAGAACGTCACGTTATATTGCCCTTTATGATAGCAACCTTTATTATGCAGTCCGTCGCTTTTATTACTTTGCCATCACAAGTTCGTACAACGCTCAATTTTCTCTTACACTAAATGATCTAACACTTTTAGAAGCAATTTTTATTGCCTTATTGCACCGATGGCAACTTACTTGAAGGATCTTGCTCAATCCTTAGGTAGGTATTGTGGATTTTTTAAAGTAAGATTTGGGTTTAAGGGTTTTTGGATGCACAAGTAGTATCTCTACTTGGTGCGGAATTTTCGGCTAGCAAAGATGGGGGCAAGCACCACATGTTGAAGGATCTATGACAATATGACTTCTATGTGAATATGAGAAAACATAAATCATTACGTTGTCTTCCTTGTCCAACTTCAACAATTTTGGCATATAATATTTTGATGGGGGCTCACAATCACAAAAGATTTCTAGGATAGTATATTTGCATGTGAAAGTTCTCTTCCTTATACTAATTATTCGTGAATTGCTTGTATGACCAATAATGCGATTGTCAAGCCTCAAAATATTTCACTTTCTAAACCCAATGTGAAGCTACCACTAGGCATGATATGATTTCAACTTTATGATATTCAATTTATTCAACAATTTACTCATAGGATATAAGTGAAGCACAAGAGTAAAAGACAAGCTACTCCAAAAAGATATAAGTGAAGATCAAGCGAGTAGTTAAGTAAATAGTTGGCTAAGTGAAGAATCTCTTTTATTTAAAAACTTTCAGATCTAAGTATTTTATTCAAACATCAACAAAATAAAATGACATTCCAAGGATAGCACAACTCATGTGAAGAAGCAAAAACTTAGGCTCAACCGATACTAATTAACCGATAATTGTTGAAGAAGAAAGGTGGGATGCCTACCGGGGCATCCCCAAGCTTAGATGCTTGAGACTTCTTGAATATTATATTGGGATGCCTTGGGAATCCCCAAGCTTGAGCTTTTGTGTCTCCTTAATTCTTCTCATATCACAGTTTTCCTAAATCTCATAAGCTTCATCCACACAAAACTCAACAAGAACTCGTGAGATAAGTTAGTATAAACCAATGCAAAAAACCTTATCATTCTCTACTATAGCAAATCACTAAAATTATTATTCAACATTGCATACTAAATGCCTCTGCATATATAATACTCCTATCCTCAAATAGATTCACTAAACAAGCAAGCATACACAAACAATACAAACATAACAACTGCCAAAACAGTACAGTCTGTAAAGAATGCAAGAGTATCAATACTTATTCAACTCCAAACATTATGCAAATTTACCACACTGTAGATAATTTATCATAGCTTATTATGCAAAAAGTTTCAACATTTTATCACACTGTGAGGGAATTTTTGCAACAGCAGTAAACTTTCTGTTTTCAAACAGCAACATGTATACTTGTAAAATAAGCATAGTAAAGGCTATCCTTGACATTTTTATTGAAATAAAAGATGCAAAACATTATTATAAATAGCAGCAAGCAAATCCTAACAAAATAAATTGACGCTCCAAGCAAAACATATATTATGTGACGATGAAAACATAGCTCCAAGTGAGGTTACCGATAATGTTGGAGATGAAAGAGGGGATGCCTTCCGGGGCATACCCAAGCTTAGTTGCTTGGATCTTCCTTGGATATTAACTTGTCGTGCCTTGGGCATCCCCAAGCTTAGGGTCTTGTCACTCCTTATTCCCCTCATATCGACATCTCACCCAAAACTTGAAAACTTCAATCACACAAAACTTAACGGAACTTCGTGAGAGAGGTTAGTATGATAAAGAGCAAACCATTCCTCTTTTGGTACTGTCAAAGACAAGATTCATAATTGTTATCAAACAGTGCCTACTGTAACATATCATTTCTACAATTTATATTGAGCAATATAAGCCATAGAGACTAGAAGACAAGCAAACTATGCATTGAAAACAGAATATGTCAAAAACATAACAGTCTGTAGTGATCTGTACTCAAACCATACTTCTGCTACTCCAAAAATTCTGAAAATTTAGGACCACGTGGGAAATTTGTATATTAATCTTTTTCAAAAATAATCAACTCAAAAGCACTCTTTTGTTAAAAATGAGAATTATTTTCGTGAGCGCAAAAGTTTATGTTTTTCAGCAAGATCAAATCAACTATCACACAACATGATCCCAAAGGCTTTACTTGGTACTTTATTGAAACAAAAGCTATAAAGCATGATTACTACAGTAGCCTAATCATGTGGACACACAAAAACATCAGGTAAAAGTGTTGGGTTTTCTCCCAACAAGCACTTTTCTTTAATGCCTTTTAGCTAGGCATGATGATTTCAATGATGCTCGCATAAAAGATAAGAATTGAAACATAAAGAGAGCATCATGGAACATATATATGACTAGCACATTTAAGTCTAACCCACTTCCTGTGCATAGGGGTTTTCAACACATAGAGAGGAAACTTGATATTATTGCAATTCCTACAAGCATAAGTTCCTCCCTCATAATAATTTTCAGTAGCATCATGAATAAATTGAACAATATAACCATCACATAAGGCACTCTTTTCATGATGCATAATCATTGAAATTTTGTTACTCTCCACATAAGCAAATTTATTCTCATGAATAGTAGTGGGAGCAAACTCAACAAAATAATTATCATGGGATTGAAAATTAAAATCATGATGACAAGTTTCATGGTTATCATTATTCAATATAGCATACATGTCATCACCATAATCATCATAGATAGCAACTTTGTTGTCATAATCAATTGCAACCTCTTCCAAAATAGTGGATTCATCATCAAATAAAGTCATGACATCTCTGAATCCACTTTCATCAATATAATGATCATAAATAGGAGGCATGGAATCATTATAACAAATTTTCTCATCAAAACAAGGGGGACTGAAAATATCATATTCATAAAATATAGCATCCCCAAGCTTATGGCTTTGCATATCATTAGCATAATGGATATTCAAAGAATTCATACTAATAACATTGCAATCACTCTCATCATTCAAATACTTTGTACCAAACATTTTATTGACTTCTTCTTCTAACAATTGAGCACAATTTTCTGATCCATCATTTCCAAGAAAGATATTATAAAGATGATCAATAATATGATGCAACCTCAATTCCATTTTTTTGTAGTTTTCTTTTTATAAACCAAACTAGTGATAAAACAAGAAACTAAATGATTCAATTACAAGATCTAAAGATATACCTTCAAACACTCACCTCCCCGGCAACGGCGCCAGAAAAGAGCTTGATGTCTACTACACAACTTTATTCTTGTAGACACGTGTTGGCCTCCAAGCGCAGAGTTTTGTGGGACAATAGCAATTTTCCCTCAAGTGGATGACCTAAGGTTTATCAATCCATGAGAAGTGTAGGATGAATATGGTCTCTCTCAAACGACCCTGCAACCAAATACAATAAATCTCTTGTGTCCCCAACACACCCAATACAATGGCAAATTGTATAGGTGCACTAGTTCGGCGAAGAGATGGTGATAAAAGTGTAATATGGGTGGTAGAAATATATTTTTATAATCTGAATAAATAAAAACAGCAAGGTAGCAAATGGTAAACGGGCACAAAAACGGTATTGCAATGCTTGAAAACAAGGCCTAGGGTCCGTCGTTAGTGCAATCTCTCAACAGTGCTAACATAGTTGGATCATATGATTATCCCTCAAAGTACAATAAATAATCACTCCCGAGTTCCTATTAGCGGAGAACAAAAGACAGGAATTGTTTGTAGGGTACGAAGCCACCTCAAAGCTATTCTTTCTGTTCGATCTATTCAAGAGTTCGTACTAAAATAACACCAAAGCAAATTCATATTCATAATACTCAATCCACATAAAGAACTACAAGGAGACCCCAAAGTGTCTATCGGAGAAAAGATAATAAAAACGTGCATCAACCCCTATGCATAGATTACCCCAATATCACCGCGGGAATCCGCAAGTTGAGTGCCATAACGTATATCAAGTGAATCAATAGGATGCCCCAATGTCACCTGTTGTAGGGTGAAACCCTAGAGGGGATATTTTCACACTTGGAGGGGGAAAAGAGGAAGAACACTCAAGAACACAAGGCACAAATCACTCAAACAAACCCAAATATCACATCCACTAGAGTAGCATACATGAGATCCACAAGATTACAAGATCAATCCAAGGAAACAAGCACAAAGGTAAAGTTCTTCCCACTCCTAGAGGAGGTGAGGTCTTGATGATGATCTACTCCCTTGGGAGGTCTTGCAATCCACAAGGATTCTTCCCAAAGAGGGGTCTTGATCTCCAAGAGGAGGGGGATACAAGGAGCAAAGCTCTCTTTTGTGTTCTAAAATACTTTGCTAACCTTCCAAAAGACCTAGGAGAGAGATACTTATAGTCTAGGGACAGACCAGGAGGGGAGAGGGATTACATGGGCAAAACCCAAAAAGACACGGGCTGCACCGAAGGGGTCTGGGCACCCGGGGTAGACCCGGCCGGGCACCCGGACCGGACAGAGCCGCCGGGGGAAGGGGGACCGGGCACCCGGGGGCCTAGGCCCGGGCACCCGGGGTGGCTGACGGCGGCCTGGGCGGTGTGGTCCGGGCACCCGGGGCCGGCTGGGCGAGGCCCAAGTGGAGGGCCGGGCACCCGGGGCCGAGATGGCCGGGCACCCGGGGTGTCCAGGGGGTTCAGTCCTCCCCTTGTCTTTGAGTCCGGGCACCCGCGATCCTTCCGTCCGGGCACCCGGGGTGTCCAGGAACTTCCTTCCTTCCCCTTGGCCTCTCCTTCATTCTCTTGCTCCATGGATGCTCGAACCTCCGTCTTCTCCTTCCCACGATCATCTTCGATGTACGCAAGAATGCATAGCGTATCTCTTTGAGGTAGAATCCCATTCTCATGTGAAACCGAATGAGACTCGGAGAGGAAAGAAGTGACCTCGTTCTCGATGTTGCGTGCACGTGCTCTTGTCGTTGGCCCTCTTGGTGCTTGCGGTGGTAATGGAGTGTCGGTGCGGGTAGTCGAGGGATGCTCCGCATCATCTCCCCCCTTGGGAGAGATCCGTCCACGGATCGTGCTCTTCATCACCATGGTACTTGGCCAAGTCTTTGACGTTGAAGATGTCGCTTACGTTGTACTTGTCCCGTGGGATGTCGACCTTGTAGGCGTTGTCGTTGTAGCGTGCTAGCACCTTGAATGGTCCGTCGGCTCTCGGGAGTAGCTTGGACTTGCGTTCCTTGGGGAAGCGGTCTTTGCGGAGATGTATCCATACTTGATCACCCGGTTGGAACACGATTGGAGACTTGTTGATGTTGAGCTTGCAGGCGAGTCGGTGTACTTGGCGTTCGATCGTGGAGCGTGTTTCTTCATGCATCTTCTTGAGGTAGGTGGCCCTTGCGCTAGCATCCATGTTTGCTTGTTCTTGAAGCGGTAGAGGGAGAATGTCCAAAGGTGACAAAGGGTTGAAGCCGTAGAAAACCTCGAAGGGGGACTTGCCGGTTGTAGAGTGTCTTGCGCGGTTGTAGGCGTACTCGGCGATGGGTAGGCACTCCTCCCACTCCTTGATGTTCTTCTTTATCAACACGCATAGGAGATTTGCAAGCGTCCGGTTGGTGACTCCGTTTGGCCATTGGTTTGAGGATGATATGCCGTGGAGAAGAGTAGCTTGATTCCGAGCTTGGCGCATAGCGTCTTCCAAAAGTAGCTTAAGAACTTGACGTCTCGATCCGACACAATTGTCTTTGGCACACCATGCAACCTCAAGATTTCCCTACAAAAGAGATTAGCAACATGTGAAGCATCGTCTATCTTATTGCATAGGATAAAATGAGCCATTTTAGATAAACGGTCCACAACAACAAATATGGAGTCCTTGCCATTTTGAGTCCTAGGTAATCCAAGCACAAAATCCATGCTAATATCTTCCCAAGGTTGATGTGGAATAGGTAAAGGCACATGTAAACCATGGGATTGATATTGTGACTTAGCTTTGCAACATGTAGAGCACCGGTTGGTGAAGCGGGCGATGTCGCGAAACATCTTGGGCCAAAACTAGTTCTTGGAGAGCGTGGCATAAGTCTTGTCGCATCCAAAGTGTCCCATGAGTCCACCTCCATGAGCCTCTTGCAAAAGTAACAAACGAAGAGAAGACTCGGGAATGCATAGTTTGTTAGCTCTCATAAGATAACCGTCTTTGATATAATATCTTTCCCAAGAAGTATGCGTCACACACTTAGCATACGGAATAGCAAAAGTCACATCATGCTCATACAACTCTTTTATGTGATCAAATCCAACAATATTCAATTCAAGTTGAGTAAGTAACATGCATTTGCGGGAAAGGGCATCCGCCACAACATTCTCTTTGCCCTTAATGTACTTGATCATATAGGGGAAAGATTCAATAAATTCTCTCCATTTAGCATGCCGTTTATTCAAATTGGTTTGACCTTTAAGGTACTTAAGTGTCTCATGATTGGTATGTATGACAAACTCATGCGGTCGAAGATAATGCTCCCAAACATGCAACACACGGACTAAAGCATACAATTCTTTGTCATAGATGGGATAATTGAGTTGAGCACAGGATAGTTTTTCACTAAAATATGCAATGGCTCATTTTTCTTGCATCAAAACTCCACCAATTCCATTACCACTAGCATCACAATGGACCTCAAAAGTTTTGTCAAAGTTAGGCAAAGCAAGAATCGGAGCATGAGTAAGCAAGGATTTTAGCTCATCAAAAGCGGTTGATTGCAAAGGTCCCAAAACAAAGGGTGCATTCTTCTTACTCAAGGCATGCAAAGGTGCGGCAATAGAGCTAAAATCTTTCACAAAGCGACGATAAAAACCCGCAAGGCCAAGAAAACTACGCACTTGTTGGAAATTAGTGGGTTGTGGCCAAGTTTTAATTCCTTCAATTTTAGACTCATCAACATAAACACCCTTCGAGGAAACAACAAAACCCAAGAAAACAAGCTTGTCAACTCCAAAAGTGCACCTTTTCATGTTCGCATAAAGACGTTCTTTGCAAAGAGTTTGCAAAACAGCCCTAACATGCTTTATATGATCTTTGATGGATTTGCTAAAACAAGTATGTCATCGAAGTAGACCACAACAAACACTCCAATGTAAGGAGGAAGCACAAAATGCATGAGACGCATGAAAGTACCGGGAGCTTCCGATAAACCCATAGGCATAACCAACCACTCGTACAAGCCAAATTTAGTTTTGAAAGCAGTTTTCCATTCATCACCTTCTTGTATGCAGATTTGATAGTAGCCACTTTTAAGATCAATTTTTGAGAAAATAGTAGCACCGCTAAGTTCATCTAGCATACCGTCAAGTCGAGGTATGGGATGCCTATAACGAACGGTGATAACATTGATGGGTCTACAATCGGAGCACATGCGAAAACTACCATCTTGCTTGGGTACAAGTATAACCGGAACGGCACAAGGGCTTAAGCTTTCACGTACATGGCCGTTGTCGATGAGTTGTTGGACTTGCCGTTGGATCTCCTTAGTTTCTTCGGGGTTGACGCGGTAGGGAGCCTTGTTCGGAAGAGGTGCTCCGGGGATGAGGTCGATCCTATGTTCAATGATACGTAGAGGAGGAAGACCGGGAGGTAGCTCATCAGGAAAGACATCCTTGAATTCCTGCAACAAATTAGAAAACACTAGAGGAAGAGGATTAGGAGTGTTAGTTTTTGCCACGTCATCTTTGCATAGGAGGACAAAGTGGATGACACTCAAAGGGTTCTCACGAACTTCTCTCATCTCTCGTTTTGTGGCTAGGAGGACTAAGTTTTTCTCTCTTGGCGAAGAGGCGCTCAATTTTGGCTTGTGGCTCTCACTTTCTTGTGGTTCACTCTCTCACTACAATCTCCATGATGGGTGGATGCTTTCTTATCGGCGATCACTTGGCTTGGTGACATTGGTCGAAGCACATATTCTTTGCCTTTCATCTTGAAGCTATAGTGGTTGGTTCTTTCGTTGTGGATGACTCCACGGTCAAATTGCCAAGGTCGCCCCAAGAGAAGGTGGCACACCGACATAGGAACTACATCACACTCTAAGGTGTCCTCGTAGGCACCGATCTTGAAAGACACTTGCACCGTATGCTCCACTTGAATAGTGCCGGAGTCGCTTAGCCATTGCACCTTGTAGGGACGAGGGTGCTTCTTCTTGACCAATTGCAGCTTGGAACATAGCTCTTCACTTGCCAAGTTGTGACAACTTCCTCCGTTGATGATGACCTTCACGGAACACCCATTGATGCCAGCCTTGGTGTGGAAGATGTGGCACTGTTGGTCTTCATCTTGATGGTGTTGCAGCGTCAAGACCTTGGAGACCACGAGAGAGGGACTTGAATCATTGTCACAAAACACTTGATCATCTTCATCTTCGTTGACGCGCCGGTGCATGGCCACGCGCTCAAGGGATTCCACTTCTTCTTCACTCATCGAGTCATATGTGCCATCATCGTTGAAGATCATGGTTCGCTTGTTGGTGCACTCGAAGGACTTGTGTCCTCGGCCACTACATGTGAAGCACTTGAAAGAACTTGTCTTGACGGGGTCGTTCGGTGGCGCCGAAGATGAGGGAGTCTTGGATTTGTAGGTGCTTGCCGGAGAACGAGTCGAGGAAGGCGTAGCTTGCTTGGAACTTGACTTGTCACCGGGACCTGGTGATGCTCTAGTTGAGTTAGGAGTTGCCGAAGTCGCGGGAGCTTGAGAGTAGGAGCCGTAAGTCTTGGACGAGTACTTGTCGTATTTGAAGTCATCTTGGACTTGTCGCTCGGCCTTGGTCGCTTGATGAACTAGCTCGAGAAGGTTTGAATATGGTTGGAAATCGGCAATTCGCTTGATTGGGTGGTTGAGGCCGTTCAAGAAGCGTGCCATTGTTTGCTCATCGTCTTCCTTGACATTGGCTCGTATCATGGCAATCTCCATTTCTTGGTAGTATTCTTCCACCGTTTTCGTGCCTTGCTTGAGGAGTTGCAACTTCTTGAAGAGATCATGGGTGTAGTGTGTAGGCACGAAGCGAGCTCTCATGACATCCTTCATTTCCGTCCAAGTTGTGATTGTTGGTTCGCCTCTTGTATGTCGTCGCTCGATCACTTGTTCCCACCAAATGAGGACGTAGTCTTGAAATTCGAGGGATGCCATGGCGATCTTCTTTTCCTCATCGTAGTTGTGAAGACGGAATATCTTGTCCACCTTCAAGGCCCATGAGAGATACTCTTCGGGATCATTGCTTCCGGAGAACTTGGGCATGGTGAACTTGAGCTTGCCATAGCGGAGTTCTTCATCGAAGTAGCGGTTTTGATGTCGCTCTTGCCGTGGAGGAAGGTCCTCGAATGCTCGTTCCTCAAGATGTCGCTCTTGGCGTGGAGGAGGGTCTTGAAGCACTTGTTCCCCTTGGTGTCGTTCTTGTCGTGGAGGAGGACGAGGAATATGCACTTGGTTGCGCCTTTCTTATTGTTCTTCGCGATGCACGGCTTCTTATTGTATCTCCCGGCGAAGAGCTTCTTCTTGTTCTCGCACTTGGCAGTTGCGTTCTTCAACGGCTCTAGTGGCCTCACGGAGTGCTTGTTGTGCTTCAAGTGCTTGTGCTTGACGGATGGAGTCTTCATCTTGAGGTTCTTGCCGTGGCATTTGTGGAGGCATTTGTTCTTGCTCCCGTGGTTCTTGTGCTTGGTGTCGCGCCCTTTCACGTGCTCGAACTCGGTCTTGTAAGCCATTGCCATGGAATGGATTTTCTTGAGCTTGGCGATCTTGGGGAGCATCACGTCGAGGTACTCGAGCTCGGGGAGGACTTGTATCATAAGATGAGTAGGCCGACGATGGCCGACTTGAGCGGTGGCTTGAGTGGCGCCGTCTTGTTGAAGTAGACGAGGAAGACGGGCGTCGCACGATCATGTTGTGGAGCTCTTCCATTTGTGTAGTGAACTTGTCGTCGATGTAGTCGTGGTTCCTTGCTTCCGATTGATGAAGGTCGGCGGCGAGTTGGTCAAGGCGTTCACCCAAGGCCTTACTTTCTTGATGGAGAGCTCATTGCGTGATGAAGAAGTGGCCCTTGGTGACGTAGTCGGGATCAACACCTTGCTCCTCGAAGAAGCGGGTTCAACGACGAACTTGGCCTATCCATCATAACCAAGTGGGGTGAGTAGGAAAATGAGAGAACAATGCCAAAGTTACCTTTTCCGAGGATTGAGGATGTAACGAGTATCCCTCAATGTAATGCCACAATAGTAGAATTGGAACCGGGTTTGTTTCTCACACCTACAAGTAAAAGGCTTATGGAGGAGCTCGGGTAGGATGGTGGCAAAAATTTCAAGCAAATGTCAGTCAAGATATTGATAAGGTTGAGAAGGTTCACAAAATTGCAAGTAAAGCAAATAGATCAAACCCAAGGATATCACTAGGAACACACACACAGAAGATAGATGGGATCCGTACAACCAAGGGGTGAGCTAAAAATGTGCAACCATGGAAAATGCTCTTGTTGTGCGAATGCTAGAGAGACGCTAGCTCGATTGCTCAAATGGGCAAGATACGCATGTGCACCACCCTATAAGAGAAACGTGCCATCTTCAATCCCAACTATGCTATGTGTGCGGTGACCAAGATGATATGAGTATGCAAAATGGCTCAATGCTATTGCTTACAAGCTCTTTGTTTCTCCTCTTTTGCTTAAAAGCTTTTCTTTCTTTCTCTTTTTTTCTATGCTTGATGCTCGAGCCAAGTATGATATGAGACAAGTATGTAAGATATGCACGGGAGAGACTTATGGCACTAAGATGATAACACGATCACTACGGGGCACAATAGCGTGGCCCAACAATTCTCAACTCGCTAGTCTCGATGGGTAAGCAACGCAAAAAGGCTCGGGCTATCAATGCAAAAGCAAAGTTAAGTGTCGTCGAGGTTACCGTACTTTCTTACGGTTAGCGGTGAATATGACTCCGAGGCGATGATGAAAGGCGGTGATGTCGATGTCACACGCTCCGAAGTAGCCGAAACACCTTAGGAAACGCAAATCGCAACTCAAAATCGGTCAAATGCGGAAGGTGGGTATTTTTTTGATGATTTTTTGGATGGAGGCTAATGGTGGTGGTAATGATATGAATGGATGGGGGGTTCAAGAGCTTCCAAACGAGCTAAAGAACACAAAAAACGGACTTGGGAGTTGGAAGTTATGGTCAAATTGGTGGTGTAGTTGGGCTGATTTAGAGGGGTGCGGGCACCCGGGGGTGGGAGGTGCGAGTGCCCGGGGTGGTCAGGGGAAAATGGCCCAGGGGTGCGGGTGCCCGGTGGTTCGAGGTGCGGGCACCCGGTGGTCGTCGATTTGGGCGGAAAATTTGGGGGAAATGCAAAATTCCGTGGATTTCGTGGTGGGAAGGGTGGGGATTGTTGGGGAGGGGCTAGATCCACTTGCCAAACATCAAATCCATGGACCAAAACAACCAAATCTCACAAGATCCAACAAATTGCAAGAAATTTTTTTGGGGCTATTTTTGTGGGGGATTTTTGAATTTGGACGAAAAACAACAAAATCAAGCTAGCAAATGGGGGGATGGGACTCCAAGATGTGAATCAACCTTGCTCATGATACCAAGATGTTGTAGGGTGAAATCCTAGAGGGGATCTTTTCACACTTGTAGGGGGAAAGAGGAAGAACACTCAAGAACACAAGGCATAAATCACTCAAACAAACCCAAATATCACATCCACTAGAGTAGCATACATGAGATCCACAAGATTACAAGATCAATCCAAGGAAACAAGCACAAAGGTAAAGTTCTTCCCACTCCAAGAGGAGGTGAGGTCTTGATGATGATCTACTCCCTTGGGAGGTCTTGCAATCCACAAGGATTCTTCCCAAAGAGGGGTCTTGATCTCCAAGAGGAGGGGGATACAGGAGCAAAGCTCTCTTTGGTGTTCTAAAATACTTTGCTAACCTTCCAAAAGACCTAGGAGAGAGATACTTATAGTCTAGGGACGGACTAGGAGGGGGAGAGGGATTACATGGGCAAAACCCCAAAAAGACACGGGCTGCACCGGAGGGGTCCGGGCACCCGGACCGGACAGAGCCGCCAGGAGAAGGGGGACCGGGCACCCGGGGGCCTAGGCCCGGGCACCCGGGGTGGCTGACGGCGGCCTGGGCGGTGTGGTCCGGGCACCCGGGGCCGGTTGACCGGGCACCCGGGGCCGGCTGGGCGAGGCCCAAGTGGAGGGCCGGGCACCCGAGGCTGGCTGGGGCGCAGCCCAGGTAGAGGCTGGGAACCCGGGGCCGAGATGGCTGGGCACCTGGGGTGTCCAAGGGGTTCGGTCCTCCCCTAGTCTTCGAGTTCGGGCACCCGGGGTCCTTCCGTCCGGGCACCCGGGGTGTCCAGGAACTTCCTTCCTTCCCCTTGGCCTCTCCTTCATTCTCTTGCTCCATGGATGCTCGAACCTCCATCTTCTCCTTCCCACGATCATCTTCGATGTACCTAAGAATGCATAGCGTATCTCTTTGAGGTAGAATCCCATTCTCACGTGAAACCGAACGAAACTCGGAGAGGAAAGAAGTGACCTCGTTCTCGATGTTGCGTGCACGTGCTCTTGTCATTGGCCCTCTTGGTGCTTGCGGTGGTGATGGAGTGTCGGTGCGGGTAGTCGAGGGATGCTCCGCATCATCACCTCAAGTATTCATACCGCAGGACATACATCATGTGATCTCAAATATGAATATTCAATCCGACATGACAAAACTTCAAAGGGTAAAGATTCGATTCATCACAACAAGAGTATAGAGGGTAGAAACATCATATGATCTGACTATATTAACAAAGCCCATGATATAGATCACGAGAGAGAGAGAGAGATTAAACACATAGCTACTGGTACAAACCCTCAGCCCCGAGGGTGGACTACTCCCTTCTCATCGTGGTGGCCGCCGGGATGATGAAGATGGCCACCGGAGATGATTCGCCCCTCCGGCAGGGTGTCGGAACGGGTCTAGATTTGTTTTTGGTGGCTACGGAGCCCTGCGGTGGCGTAACTTCTGATCTAGGTTAACCCCAAAGGGTTTCGGAATATTTGGGAATTTATAGTGCAAAGAGGGGGTGCGGGAGGCCACCGAGGTGGGCACAACCCACCTGGGAGCGCCAGGGGGTCTGGCGCGCCCTGGTGGGTTGTGCCCCCCTCGGGGCACCCCCCAAGGTGCTGCTCTGGCCCATAAAAAATCCACAAAAAGTTTCGCGGTGTTTGGACTCCGTTTGATATTGATTTTGTGCGATGTAAAAAACATGCAAAAAACAGCAACTGGCACTTGGCACTATGTCAATAGGTTAGTCCCAAAAAATGATATAAAATGCTATAAAATGATTGTAAAACATCTAAGAATGATAAAATAACAGCATGAATACTTCATAAATTATAGATACGCTGGAGACATATCAACCCACTCTGGTGTTTAAATCTCTTGTTAAATTTGTGGCCCGTAACGACAAGTCCACTCGCTTTTTTGGCTTGACTGGTGGTGCGGTATGATGTCTACTATGCAACTTTATTCTTGTAGACACGTGTTGGGCCTCCAAGCGCAGAGTTTTGTAGGACAGTAGCAATTTTCCCTCAAGTGGATGACCTAAGGTTTATCAATCCGTGAGAGGTGTAGGATGAAGATGGTATCTCTCAAACGAGCCTGCAACCAAATACAAGAAATCTCTTGTGTCCCCAACACATCCAATACAATGGCAATTGTATAGGTGCACTAGTTCGGTGAATAGATGGTGATAAAAGTGTAATATGGATGGTAGAAATATATTTTTATAATCTGAATAAATAAAAACAGCAAGGTAGCAAATAGTAAACGGGCACAAAAACAGTATTGCAATGCTTGAAAATGAGGCCTAGGGTCCGTACTTTCACTAGTGCAACCTCTCAACAATGCTAATATAATTGGATCATATTACAATCCCTCAAAGTGCGATGAAGAATCACTCCAAAGTTCCTATCTAGCAGAGAACATAAGAATAAATTGTTTGTAGGGTATGAAACCACCTCAAAGCTATTCTTTCTGTTCGATCTATTCAATAGTTCGTACTAAAATAACACAAAGCTATTCTTTCCGTTCGATCTATCCTAGAGTTCGTACTAAAATAACACCAAAGCAAATTCATATTCATAATACTCAATCCAACACAAAGAACTTCAAAGAGTGCCCCAAGATTTCTACCGGAGAAACAAATACAAGAACATGCATCAACCCCTATGCATAGATTACCCCAATGTCACCTCGGGAATCCGCGAGTTGAGTGCCAAAACATATATCAAGTGAACCAATACGATACCCCATTGTCACCACGAGTATTCAATTGCAAGACATATATCAAGCGTTCTCAAATCCATAAAAGTATTCAATCCGATAACAACGAAATCTCAAAGGGAAAAACTCAATTCATCACAACAAGATAGAGAGGGGAAAACACCATGTGATCCGACTATATTAACAACGCCCGTGATACATCAAGATCGTGACATCTCAAGAACATGAGAGAGAGAGAGAGAGATTAAACACATAGCTACTAGTACAAACCCTCAGCCCCGAGGGTGGACTACTCCCTCCTCATCGTGGTGGCCTCCGGGATGATGAAGATGGCCATCGGTGATGATTTCCCCCTCCGGCAGGGTGCCGGAATGGGCTCCCAATTGGTTTTCGGTGGCTACAGAGGCTTGCAGCGGCGGAACTTCCAATCAAGGTTAACCCCGAAGGGTTACAGAATATTTGGGAATTTATAGTGCAAAGAGGGGGTGCGGGAGGCCACCGAGGTGGGCACAACCCACCTGGGCCCCCAGGCGCGCCCTGGTGGGTTTTGCCCCACTCGGGGCACCCCCCAGGTGCAGCTCTGGCCCATTGGAAGTTTTCTGGTCCACAAAAAATCCTCAAAAAGTTTCGCGGTGTTTGGACTCCATTTGATATTGATTTCCTGCGATGTAAAAAACATGCAAAAAACAGCAACTGGCGCTTGGCACTATGTCAATAGGTTAGTCCCAAAAAATGATATAAAATGACTATATAATGATTATAAAACATCCAAGAATGATGATATAACATCATGGAACAATAAAAAATTATAGATACGTTGGAGACGTATCAGCATCCCCAAGCTTAATTCCTGCTCGTCCTCGAGTAGGTAAATGATAAAAACAGAATTTTTGATGTGGAATGCTGCCTAACATGTCTACTCATATTGTTTTCTTTATAGCATGGACATTTGGACTTTTATATGGTTTAAAGCAATAGTCTAGTTTTGACATGAGACTTAAATACTCAAGCATATCAACAAGCAACCATGTAGTCTTTCAAAATATCAACGCTAAAATAAGTTATCCCTAGCCCATAATGCTCAATCATTGATCCATTCATGAAACACCCTCGCATATTAGCTACACCCAATGCTCAAGTACGATCATAGTGCTCCCTAGTTGGTGCTTTATAAGAGAAGATGGAGACTCAAATTAAAAAGAAAAAATGCATAAAGTAAAAGAAAGGCCCTTCGCAGAGGGAAGTAGGGATTTATAGAGGTGCCACAACTCAAAGCAAAAATTGAGAGATAAAAACATTTTGAGAGGCATACTTTTCCCACCAACGAAAATGACTTAGAGCTCCAAACACTTTCCAAGCTAGATATACCATAGGCGGTTCCCAAACAGAAAATAAAGTTTATTCCTTTTTCTACCATTCTTTCACTTTCCATGGCTAACCGTATCCACGGGTGCCCTCCATACCAACACTTTCCAAGGAATTTATTATTTGACAACATAAAGTAAATTCATTTTTCATTTCGGGACTGGGCATCCCTAATACCTTTGTCAAGTGAATAAACACTCATCGTGAGAATAATACATCTAGCATGGAAAATATTAGCCACCCCTCACCGCCTCGCTAGCGGTACGAGCACACAAAACAGTTTTTTTTTGAAAATTAGAGATGGCACATACAAATTTGCTTAGAACGGCAAAAGAATACCGCATATAGGTAGATATAGTGGATTCATGTGTCAAAAACTGGTTTAAAGGATTTTGGATGCACAAGTAGTGATCATACTTAGTGCAAAATGAAGGCTAGCAAAAGATTGAGAAGCGACCAAGAAACGAATAATCTCATAAGCGAGCATTGAGAATAATTAACACCGAATAATGCACCACAAGTAGGATGTAATTGCATTGCATAACTATTGACTTACGTGCTTGCATAGGGAATCACAAACCTTAACACCAATATTCTTACTAAAGCGTAATTATTCATCAACATGACTCACATATCACATCATCATATCTCAAAACTATTACAAGGAATCAAGTTTATTTTGTTCTTTAGTATTTTTTAAGCAATAGATAATTTCTTCAAAAATACTAAAGCACACCGTGCTTAAAAAGATATAAGTGAAGCACTAGAGCAATTCCATAGAAAAGAGCTTCGTTGACGGGATGTGTGTGCCGCTTACCTAGCCTCCCTGGCAACTATTTGAGGACTCTATTTTATTTAAAAAAATTCAGATCTAAGTACTTTATTAAAACAACAATCAAAACAAAATAAAATGACATTCCAAGGATAGCACACATCATGTGAAGAAGCAAGAACTTAGGCTCAACCGATACTAACCGATAATTGTTGAAGAAGAAAGGTGGGATGCCTATCGGGGCATACCCAAGCTTAGATGCTTGATACTTCTTGAAATATTATCTTGGGATGCCTTGGGCATCCCCAAGCTTGAGCTTTTGTGTCTCCTTAATTCCTTTTATTTCACGAATTCCCTAAATCTTAAAAACTTCATCCACACAAAACTCAACAAGAACTCATGAGATAAGTTAGTATAAACCAATGCAAAACCCTTATCATTCTCTACTGTAGCAAATCACTAAAATTATTATTCAACATTGCATACTAAATGCCTCTGCATATTCAATACTCATATCCTCAAATAGAATCATTAAACAAGCAAACATATGCAAGCAATGCAAACATAACAGCAATCTGCTAAAACAGTACAGTCTGTAAAGAATGCAATATTCATCATACTTCCCTAACTCCAAAACTTCTGAAAAAATTACCACACTTTAGAAATTTTATCAGAGCTTATTTTTCAAAAAGTTTAAACATTTTATCACATTCTTACTTTTCTAGGGAATTTTCGCAACATCGGTAAAATTTCTGTTTTCAAACAGCAACATGTGGACTTGCAAAATAAGCATGGCCAAGGTTATAATTGACACTTTTATTGAAATAAAAGATGCAGAACATTATTCTAAAAAACAGCAAGAAAATACTAACAAAATAAAATGATGCTCCAAGCAAAACACATATCATGTGACGAATGAAAACATAGCTCCAAGTGAGGTTACCGATAATGTTGGAGGCGAAAGAGAGGATGCCTTCCGGGGCATCCCCAAGCTTAGTTGCTTGGATCTTCCTTGAATATTACCTTGGGGTGCCTTGGGCATCCCCAAGCTTAGGGTCTTGTCACTCCTTATTTTCCTCATATCTATATCTCACCCAAAACTTGAAAACTTCAATCACACAAAACTTAACGGAACTTCGTGAGATAGGTTAGTATGATAAAGAGCAAACCACTAACTTTTGGTACTACCAAAGACAAGATTCATAACTGTTTCCACACAATTCCTACTGTAGCATATAATTTCCACAATTTATATTGAGCAATATAAGCCATAGAAACTAAAAAACAAGCAAACTATGCATTGAAAACAGAATCTGTCAAAAACAGAACAGTCTGTAGTAATCTGTACCCAAACCATACTTCTGATACTCCAAAAATTATGAAAAAATTATGACCACGTGAGAAATTTGTATATTAATCTTCTGAAAAAAGAATCAACCGAAAATCACTCTTCTGTTAAATATGAAAATTATTTTTGTGAGCGGAAAAGTTTCTGTTTTTCAGCAAGATCAAATCAACTATCACCCAACATGATCCCAAAGGCTTTACTTGGCACTTTATTGAAACAAAAGCAATAAAACATGATTACTACAATAGCTTAATCATGTTAACACATAAAAACAGTAGGTAAAAGTGTTGGGTTATCTCCCAACAAGCGTTTTTCTTTAATGCCTTTTTAGCTAGGCATGATGATTTCAATGATGCTCGCATAAAAGTAAAGAATTGAAACATAAAGTGAGCATCATGACGCATATGAATAGCACATTTAAGTCTAACCCACTTCCTATGCATAGGGATTTCGTGAGCAAACAACTTATGGGAACAAGAGTCAACTAGCATAGGAAGGCAAAACAAGCATAACTTCAAAACTTTCAACACATAGAGAGGAAACTTGATATTATTGCAATTCCTGCAAGCAAAAGTTCCTCCCTCATAATAATTTCAGTAGCATCATGAATAAATTCAACAATATAACCATCACATAAATCATTCTTTTCATGATGCGTAAGCATAGAAATTTTATTACTCTCCACATAAGCAAATTTATTCTCATCCATAATGGTGGGAGCAAACTCAATAAAATAACTATCATGAGATTGAAAATTCAAATCATGATGACAAGTTTCATGGTTATCATTATTCAATATAGAGTACATTTCATCACCATAATTATCATAGATAGGAACTTTGTTTTCATAATCAATTGAAACCTCTTTCGTAGTAGTGGATTCATCATTAAATAAAGTCATGACCTCTCCAAATCCACTTTCATCAATATAATCATCATAAGTAGGAGGCATGTGATACGTCTCCAACGTATCTATAATTTTTATTGTTCCATGCTGTTTTATTATCAATCTTGGATGTTTTATAATCATTTTATAGTCATTTTTTTATCATTTTTTGGTACTAACCTATTGACATAGTGCCAAGTGCCAGTTGCTGTTTTTTTCCATGTTTTTTACATCGTAGAAAATCCTTATCAAACGGAGTCCAAATACCACAAAACTTTACGGAGATTTTTTATGGACCGGATGGAAGAAGTTGGGCCCTAGTTGCACCTGGGGGGAGTCCCGAGGAGGGGACAACCCACCAGGGCGCGCCAGGAGGCCCAGGCGCGCCCTGGCGGGTTGTGCCCACCTCGGGTGCCCCCTGGACCGCCTCTTTGCTCTATAAATACCGCAATATTCCAGGAACCCTAGCAGGGTCAACAAAATATTCATCCAACCGCCGCAGAGTCCAGAACCACCAGATCCAATCTAGACACCATCTCGGATGGGGTTCACCACCTCCATTGGTGCCTCTCCGATGATGTGTGAGTAGTTCTTTGTAGACCTTTGGGTCCGTAGTTAGTAGCTAGATGGCTTTCTCTCTCTCTCTCTGAATTCTCAATACAATGGTCTCTTGGAGATCCATATGATGTAACTCTTTTTGCGGTGTGTTTGTTGGGATCTGATGAACTTTGAGTTTATGATTAGTCATATCTTTTTATATCCATGAAAGTTATTTGAGTTTCTTTGACCTCTTATGTGCATGATCTCTTATAGCCTCGTATTTCTTCTTTGATATTTGGGTTTTGTTTGGCAAACTTGATCTATTTATCTTGCAATGGGAAGAGGTGCCCAATAGTGGGTTCGATCTTACGGTGCTCGATCCCAGTGACAAAAAGGGAACCAACACGTATGTATCGTTGCTACTAAGGATAAAAAGACGAGATCTATATCTATCGCCATATAGATAAACGGATCTTGTCTACATCATGTCATCGTTCTTATTGCATTACTCCATTTTTCCATGAACTTAATACACTAGATGCATGCTGGATAGCGGTCGATGTGTGGAGTAATAGTAGTAGATGCAGGCAGGAGTCGATCTACTAATCTTGGACGTGATGCCTATGTATTGATCATTGTCTGGATATCGTCATAAATATTTGAGGTTCTATCAATTTCCCAATAGTAATTTGTGTACCCACAATTTGCTATCTTCCCCGAGAGAAGCCACTGAAACCTACGGCTCCCGGGTCTTCTTTCTCATATATTTGCTTGCGATCTACTTTTTCTTGCTTTATTTTCAGATATATTAAACCAAAAATACAAAAATATCTTGCTGCACTTTTATTTATTTGCGAAATATTTATTTAATATGTTACAATTTTCTCCCGTCCACGCACCGTTTCTGGCGCCGTACCCCGAAAGGGATTGACAACCCCTTTAACACGTTGGGTTGCGAGTGGTTGTTATTTGTGTGCAGGGGCTGTTTACATTGTGTTGCTTGGTTCTCCTACTGGTTCGATAACCTTGGTTTCATATCTGAGGGAAATACCTACCGCCGCTGTGCTGCATCATCCCTTCCTCTTTGGGGAAATACCGACGTAGCTTCAAGCGACATCAAAAGGAATTTCTGGCGCCGTTGCCGGGGAGGATCTTCAACATATACCAGGTTCCTAATCACAAATCTCATCTCCATGCAATTTACATTATTTGCCATTTGCCTCTCGTTTTCCTCTCCCCCACTTCACAAATATTTGCCATTTTATTCTCCTCTCTTTTTCCGTTCGCCGTTTTCTTGCCAGGTCTGTTTTTGTGTGCACTCTTGTTTGCGTAGTCATGATGCCTCAAAGAAAATATGATGATGTTCCTTACCCAAATATTTTGCTTGAAATTGAGAAAAATACTAAGGAATATATGACTACACAATTTGAGCATAATAAGTATTTTACTGAAGAACTTAAGGAGCACTCCGTTGTGCTTGATGCTATTACAAAACAACTTGATGATATTAGTAGAGAAGTTTGCAATCTCCAATCTAAGTATGCTTTTGCCGAAAGTTTGCTAGGAAAAATATCCGACGCACAAGCTACCTTAGTAAATCAAATGGGCGCTAAACCAATCTCGTTAGAAGAAAAAGTGACGAAGACCTTAAAATGATTGGTGCTTCTTCTATTGATTCCTTGTTTAGTAAAGTTAAGAATGATGAAAAAGGGACTGGAGAAGAGTCAACTTTAGGTAGAAGGCATCCCAATATTTCGGAGGGTGAAAATCTTATTAAGAAAATTGATGAAAGTGGGCTTGAAGAGGTCAAAACTTTAGCTAGTGATGTGCCCACTCTTTTGGATTACAAAGACTTTAATTATGATAGTTGCTCTTTGATTGATTGTATTTCTTTGTTGCAATCCATGATAAATTCACCCCATGATTATGAACAAAATAAGGCTTTTACTAAACATATTGTTGATGCTATGATGAAAGCTCTTGAAGAAAAATTAGAATTAGAAGTTTCAATTCCTAGAAAATTGCATGATGAATGGGAACCTACTATCAAAGTCAAGATAAAAAATTATGAGTGTTTTGCTTTGTGTGACTTGGGTGCTAGTGTTTCTACAATTCTGAAATCTTTATGTGATGTGCTTGGTCTTAATAATCTAGAAGAATGTTCTTTGAATTTGAACTTGGTGGATTCTACTATTAAAAAGCATATGGGAAGAATTAATGATGTTCTTATTCTTGCAAATAGGAATTATGTGCCCATAGATTTTATTGTTCTTGATATTGATTGCAATCCGTCTTGTCCAATTATTCTTGGTAGACCGTTTTTACGCACTATCGGTGCCGTGATTGATATGAAAGAAGGCAATATTAAGTTCCAATTTCCCTTGAGGAAGGGTATGTGTAACGCCCCAAGACCGACGCTTCAGAAGACTTCCATATTTTCGTGGTCACTGTGTGTTTCATTTGTGCTCGCTCTTTTATTTTTGCATTGCATCATGTCATCATGCCATCATGTCATTAATCCTTGCATCTCAACCCAACTAATAAATTGCATAGATGGTTGATCTATTTAAATCGAGGGAAGGGTGACTTCTCTTTATAACATATCCTCCCAATATTAGGGAGCTATATTAAATATTTCATTAGTTTGGAATTCACCATAACACACTTGCAAATTATCCCAATGCCTTTGTTATCTTAATTCTTGGTCTCCAACCTTGCCATATATTCTTTCATCATATTCCGGAGCTCCACCAAAAATCCGAACAATTTTGGACCTTCCAAACCCTCACCTCCTATTCAAATCATTTGAATTTAAATCAAATGAGCTTGAATTTAAATCTTTCAATCATGACCTTTTCTATTTTCTCGGAACAAACACATTTTTGTGCGTCCGGGAAAATAATCCCCGTGTCCAAACTTCTTCCCCTAACCTCTCTTTCTTTTCTTTCTTATCTCTGTTTTGCTTTTTTTTCTTTAGAGTGAGAGAGAGAAGAGAGCCCAGCTGGGCCTCCCAACTCCAAGCCGGCCCATCCCCGCGGCCCACCTAAGCCCAATCGCGCCCCTGTCTTAACCTAGCTCGATCCCCGTCCTCCTCGTTCCCTACCTCGCGCCGCCAGCGCCCGATCCCCTCGCCCTCCTGCTCGATCCCCATCTCCCCCTCTCGATCCCGCGCGCCTCCCCTCCTGCTGCCGCCTCCACCACCAGATCAGGCCGGCCTCCTCCGCCCTTGGCCGTTCCCAGCCGGACCCCTCCAGCAGGGCCCCATCCCCACCTCCGGCGCGCCAAGCTCGCCGTCTCCCTGCCATGGCCGCATGTCGCCCCTCTCTTTCAAGCGCCGCCCGGCCTCCCCGTCCTCTGCGTCGCCTTCCTTCCCTTCCTCTAGCCACCTTGTCGACCTGACATGGACGCCAAGCAGCAGCAGCTCATCGCTCAGCACCTCGGCGCCCCTACACCCAAGTCCGTCGCCACCTCGCCGGAGGACGTCGTCCTCGCCTGGATCCTCGTCGCCAGCCCCAAGCCTCGCTGCCGCTGCCTCCGCTTCACCTGAACCGCGCCCCCTGCATCACCTCCGTCGACCCCGCCCCCTGCTTCGCTCGCTGGGACCAGAGCATCCCTGCCTAGCTCCCGTTGAGCCGCGCCAAGTACCTCGGAGACCGCTTGGTGCTGCCTTGTTTTGGTTCGCCAAGTGCCTAACCGAAACATCATCAAGGTCGACTACATTTTGCTACCCCGACCGGATCCGTCAAGTACTCGCTACCACAATGGCGCCAAGTTCGACGACGCTCGCTGCCCGAATGACTACCGCCGACGCGTACCTCTCCGTCGCCGTGGGTTTTCGTCAAGTCAAACGGTGACCCCCCCAAGACCTCGGATTCGTCACCGTGGGTTTTCTTTCGCCAAGTACCGCGACGACCTCGGAGACTGGATTCTGTCAAGTTCCTCTTTGATATGTGTACCACTACTTCCACAACATGTCGTGTACGACTACCGTCGCTCGGATTCGACAAGACAACGTGTACCACTACCGTCGCCAAGTTCGACTACCGCACGGTTACGCCAAGTTCATCTATGAAACGTGTACAACTACTTCCCACGATGACCCGTGAACGACTACTCCCTCTACATCGTATCGAACTTGATCCGTTCCGAAACGCACGCTTCAAAGGTATAACCCCGAGACGACGCCCGTGAACGAATGCATGTGTGTTGTATGAGATGCTCGTGTTTGCACCGTGTCCGAGAGAGGTCTTTGCACGTTCCTCGATTGCCATGCCGCCGTACCGTGGGAACCCGGAATCCAGGAGCACCCCACCATCCTTGCATGACACGCTCACGCCCACTTCTTTTGCACCGGTATCTCTGTGAGCTATCGGAACCGATATGTTGTCGTGGCATCATTTTCGGATTCGTTGCCGTGGCACCCCTTTCTTCCACCACGGTGACAAATGCTTCATAACATGCTTATGTCAACATTTTCATAAATTGCATAAAACTTGTAAATGTCATCTGCATCATGATAACAACATTTAAAATGTTTATATTTGTTGTTTCCATTAAATTGCTCAATATGCATATGGGGATTTTCCGGAATTGTTGTTTGTTATTTCCGGCCTCATTTAACTTGCTTAAATAGTTAGTTTACTTATGCTTCACCCCTTGCCATGTTTAATAACATTAAATATTGTTGGGTACATAAACAAGAGCGAACTAAATAACTTGAATGTGGTGTTTCGTCAATATGCAACTCGTTGCATATTGAGCTCCACTTAATTTGTAGTATTGTTTGTTGCACTTTGCCATGCCATGCCTCATTAAACCGGACATGCATCATACTTGATTGTGCATCATGCCATGTGTATTTGGTGGTTGTTTACTATGTTGTTTGTTTCTTTCCGGGTTGCTTCTCCCGTTAGCTTCGGTTTCGTTCCGGAGTTGTGAGGATTCGTTCGACTATGTCCGTTTGTCTTCTTCATGGACTCGTTCTTCTTCCTTGTGGGATCTCAGCCAAGATGACCATACCCTCAAAATCACTTCTATCTTTGCTTGCTAGTTGTTCGCTCTATGGCTATGCCGTGCTACCTACCACTTGCTATATCATGCCTCCCATATTGCCATGTCAAGCCTCTAACCCACCTTTGCCAGCAAACCGTTGTTTGGCTATGTTACCGCTTTTGCTCAGCCCCTCTTATAGCGTTGCTAGTTGCAGGTGAAGATGAAGTTTGTTCCCTGTTGGAACATGGATATGTTGGGATATCACAATATCTCTTATTTAATTAATGCATCTATATACTTGGTAAAGGGTGGAAGGCTCGGCCTTATGCCTGGTGTTTTGTTCCACTCTTGCCGCCCTAGTTTCCGTCATACCGGTGTTATGTATCTTGATTTTGCGTTCCTTACGCGGTTGGGTGATTTATGGGACCCCCTTGACAGTTCGCTTTGAATAAAACTCCTCCAGCAAGGCCCAACCTTGGTTTTAACATTTGCCACCTAAGCCTTTTTCCATTGGGTTCTGCAGACTCAAGGGTCATCTTTATTTTAAACCCCCGGGCCAGTGGTCCTCTGAGTGTTGGTCCAACCTGTCAGTCGCCGGTGGCCACCAGGGGCAACTCTGGGCTCGCCTATCGGAAGCTCGGACAATCCGGTGTGCCCTGAGAACGAGATATGTGCAGCTCGTATCGGAATTTGTCAGCACATTCGGGCGGCTTTGCTGGTCTTGTTTTACCATTGTCAAAATGTCTTGTAAACCGGGATTCCGAGACTGATCGGGTCTTCCCGGGAGAAGGAATATCCTTCGTTGACCGTGAGAGCTTATAATGGGCTAAGTTGGGACACCCCTGCAGGGTATAAAGTTTCGAGAGCCATGCCCGCGGTTATGTGGCAGATGGGAATTTGTTAATGTCCGGTTGTAGAGAACTTGACACTCGACTTAACTAAAATACATCAACCGCGTGTGTAGCCGTGATGGTTTTTTTTTCGGCGGAGTCCGGGAAGAGAACACGGCTTTTGGGTTATGGTTGACGTAAGTAGGAGTTCAGGATCACTTCTTGATCATTACTAGTTGACGACCGTTCCGTTGCTCCTCTTCTCGCTCTTATTTGCGTATGTTAGCCACCATATATGCCTAGTGCTTGCTGCAGCTCCACCTCACTACCCCTTTCCTACCCTTAAGCTTAAATAGTCTTGATCTCGCGGGTGTGAGATTGCTGAGTCCTCGTGACTCACCAGATACTTCCAAAACAGTTGCAGGTGCCGACGAAACCAGTGCAGGTGATGCAACCGAGCTCAAGTGGGAGTTCGACGAGGTCCTTTGTCGTTACTATGTTTTGTTTCATGTTGATCAGTAGTGGAGCCCAGTTGGGACGATCGGGGATCTAGCAGTTGGGTTATCTTCTTTCTTTTGGCTTTGATCGTAGTCGGTCTATGTGTGTACTATGATTGATGTATGTTTTATTTATGTATTGTGTGAAGTGGCGATTGTAAGCCAACTCTTTATCCCATTCTTGTTCATTACATGGGATTGTGTGAAGATGACCCTTCTTGCGACTAAACCACAATGCGGTTATGCCTCTAAGTCGTGCCTCGACACGTGGGAGATATAGCCGCATCGTGGGTGTTACAGTATGGAACACTTTCCTAGAACTAGAATTAAGCCACCTTATGAATCAATCATGAGGGCATCTTATGGATCCCGAGCCAAAGATGACAAAACTTAGATCCTTGCCTTATGCCTAGCTAAGGGCGTAAAACTATAGCGCTTGTTGGGAGGCAGCCCAATGAATAAAATTTATTTTTGCTTTTTGCTTTCTGTTCTTGTGTGTTAACACAATTATGCTACTGTTATGATTGTGTTTTTTGTGTTTTAATTAGTGTTTGTGCCAAGTAGAACCGATAGGATCTTCTTGGGTGATAGTTGTTTGATCTTGCTGAAAAAGACAGAAACTTTGCGCTCAGGAAATTAATTCTCACTTTTTATCAGAAAGAGATTTTTCCCTGATTATATTTGCATAATATTAATATACAAATTTCTCAGGTCGTCCTATTTTTTCAGAATTTTTTGAGTTCCAGAAGTTTTCGTTTAAGTCAGATTGCTACAGACTGTTCTGTTTTGACAGATTCTGTTTTCTTTGTGTTGTGTGCTTATTTTGATGGCTCTATGGTTTTCTTTGATGAGTTTTTGCCATAGAAAAGTTGTAATACAGTAGATATAATAAAAAAACAAAATAGGAATTGGTTTGATACAACACTTATAGTAGTGGTTTACTTTCTTTCACTAAAGGATCTCACGAAGGTTTTGTTGAGTTTTGTGTGATTGAAGTTTTCAAGTTTTGGGTTATCTTACGATGGATGAAAGAAGGATAGAAGAGCCTAAGCTTGGGGATGACCCCGGCATCCCAAGCTATTATCCAAGAATGAGCAACCAACTAAGCTTGGGGATGCCCCCGATTGGCATCCCCTCTTTCTTCTAACGACCATCCGTATTTTACTCGAGGCTATATTTTTATTCGTCACATGATATGTGTTTTGCTTGGAGCGTCTTGTATGATATGAGTCTTTGCTTGTTTTATTTTGTGTTTTAAGTCATCAATCCTTGCTGAACACACCTATTTGAGGGAGCCAAAATTATGTCATGACTTGTTAGAATAGCTCTCTATGTTTCACTTAAATTTTTATGAGCAATGGACTTGCTCTAGTGCTTCACTTATATCTTTTTGAGCACGGTGTGCTTAGTATTTTTGAAGAAATGCTCTCTTGATTCACTTAGATTTATTTGAGAGTTAGTAAAATTTTGAAGAAATTCTCTCTTGCTTCACTTAAATTATTTTGACAGAAAGAACATTTGGTATGCTCATGATCTTCACTTATATTTGTTTGAGCTTATGAAAAGCAACACATGAAAATTAGTCCCAAAGGGATAGATATCCAAGAAGTATAAAGAAATAAAAAAATCATGAAGATCATTGGACAAAATAAACTTGATTCTTAGTAATAGTTTTGAGATATGATGATATGATGATGTATCTGTGCTCTAGTAAGAATATTGGTGTTAAGGTTTGTGATTCCCTATGCATGCACGAAAGTCAATAATCATGTAATGAAAATTATATCCTACTTGTGGTGCATTATTCGGTGTTAATTATGCTTAATGCTTGCTTATGAGATTATTCGTTTCTTGGTTGGCCGCTTCTCAATCTTTTTGCTAGCCTTCATTTTGCACTAAGTATGACCTCTACTTGTGCATCCAAAATCCTTTAAACCAATTTTGCCACATGAGTCCACTATATCTACCTATATGCGGTATTCTTTTGCCGTTCTAAGCAAATTTGCATGTGCCATCACTAATTTTCAAAATAAACTTCTCTTTTGTGTGTTTGTTTCGCTCGCGGAACGGTAACGGGTGGCTAATATTTTCCATGCTAGATGTGTTATTCTCAAGATGAGTGTTTATTCACTTGTCATTGCACGAGAGTAAGGCAAAGGTATTAGGGATGCCCAGTCCCGAAATGCAAAAAAAAAATTGAATTTACTTTATGTTGTCAAATAATAAATTCCTTGGAAAATGTTGGTATGGAGGGCACCCGTGGATACGGTTAGCCATGGAAAGTGAAAGTATGGTGGAAAAAGGAATAATCTTTATTTTCTGTTTGGGAACCGCCTATGGCATATCTAGCATGGAAAGTGTTCGGAACTCTAAGTCGTTTTCGTTGGTGGGATGGATACACCTCCCAAAATGTTTTTATCTCTAAGTTTTTTGCCTTGAAATCTGGCAGCTCTACAAATCCCTACTTCCCTCTGCGAAGGGCCTTCCTTTTTTACTTTACGCAATTTTTATTTTTGAAATTTGAGTCTCCATCTTCTCTTATAAAAGCACCAACTAGGAGGCAATGATCGTACTTAAGTACTGGGTGTAGTTAATATTTGAGTGTGTTTCATGAATGGATCAATTTTGAGCGTGATGGGCTAGGAATAACTTATTTTAGCGTTGATATTTTGAAAGACATGGTTGCTCATTGATATGCTTGAGTATCTAAATTATTATGTCAAAACTAGACTATTGCTTTGAATCACATAAAAAGTCCAAATGTCCATGCTATAAAGAAAAGAATATGATATGACATGACAGACAACACTCCACATCAAAAATTCTGTTTTTATCACTTACCTACTCGAGGACGAGCAGGAGTTAAGCTTGGGGATGTTGATACGTCTCCAACGTATCTATAATTTTTGATTGTTCCATGCTATTTTATTATCTATCTTGGATGTTTTACAATCATTTTTATAGTCATTTTATATCATTTTTTGGTACTAACCTATCGACATAGTGCCAAGTGCCAGTTGCTGTTTTTCCATGTTTTTTACATCGTAGAAAATCCTTATCAAACAGAGTCCAAATGCCACAAAGCTTTACGAAGATTTTTTATGGACCAGAAGGAAGAAGTTGGGGCCTGGTTGCACCTGGGGGGAGTCCCGAGGAGGGGACACCCCACCAGGGCGTGCCAGGAGGCCCAGGCACGCCCTGGTGGGTTGTGCCCACCTCGGGTGCCCCCTGGACTGCCTCTTTGCTCTATAAATACCCCAATATTCCTGAAACCCTAGCACGGCCGACGAAATATTCATCCAGCCACCGCAGAGTCCAGAACCACCAGATCCAATCTAGACACCATCTTGGATGGGGTTCACCACCTCCATTGGTGCCTCTCCGATGATGCGTGAGTAGTTCTTTGTAGACCTTCGGGTCCGTTGAGGGAGTCCTGGACTAAGGGGTCCTCGGGCGTCCGGCCTGTTTGATATGGTCCAGACTAATGGGCTGTGAAGATACAAGACCGAAGACTCTCACCTGTGTCCGGATGGGACTCTCCTTGGCGTGGAAGGCAAGCTTGGCGTCCGGATATAAAGATTTCTTCCTCTGTAACCGACTTTGTACAACCCTAGTCCCCTCCGGTGTCTATATAAACCGGAGGGTTTAGTCCATATGGACAATCATAATCATACAGGCTAGACTTCTAGGGTTTTAGCCATTACGATCTCGTGGTAGATCAACTCTTGTAATACTCATATTCATCAAGATCAATCAAGCAGGAAGTAGGGTATTACCTCCATAGAGAGGGCCCGAACCTGGGTAAACATCGTGTCCCCTGTCTCCTGTTACCATCGACCTTAGACGCATAGTTCGGGACCCCCTACCCGAGATCCGCCGGTTTTGAAATCGACATTGGTGCTTACACTGAGAGTTCTGCTGCATCGTCTTCAAGAGGTTCGATGGCTCCGTCAATCATCTACAACAACGCTGTCCAGGGGGGAGTTTTTCTCCCCAGCCAGATCTTCGTGTTCGGCGGTTTCGCACTGCGGGCGAACTCGCTTGGCCATCTAGAGCAGGTCGACAGCTACGCCCCAGGTCACCAGATCAGTTTTGGAAACCTGGACTATGTCGCTGACGTCCGGGGAGACTTGATCTTCCAAGGATTCGCGACTCCAACTCCCGCTCTGGCCTTAGATCCGGAATGCATCGCCATGTCCGAAGACGGACTTCACGAGCCCGCCGGACTGTCTGCGCCCATCGAACCCAGTACGGGAGAGCCGGTTGAAGTGGCGTCGCTGGCAACCATCACGAAGCCAGATCCTTCTCCGGGCACTGGCTCCGAACCCCCGGAGTCAGCACCGTGTGAGTCCGGCCGGGGAGTATCCCTCCCGCCGTACTCCGTAGATTTTCCTCTCTCCGAACAAACCTCGCCTTTAAGCGAGGCTCTGGACTTAATGCGATCCCTTGTCATTACAGAGGAGCAACGTCCGAACAATGCCCAGCCCGGACTAGGGGCTGAGAGCAGGGGATTGTTTCTCCCACCCACCACCCACCTTATAGCCACTGTCGAGGATTTAACCGACATGCTCGATTACGACTCCGAAGACATCGACGGTGTGGACGACGACGCCAGAGAGGAGCAGGACCAAGGCCCACCGCATACCGAACACTGGGCGGCAACCTCCACGTACGATATACATATGGTGGATACATCCAAAGACGATGGCGAGGACGGCGGTAGGGATCCGTTTAAGGACAATACCGCTGATAAACCACCGAAGCGGCGGCATCAGCGGCTCCGTTCAAATCACGCCGTGACAAAGAAAACAATACCGGCACCGGAGAAAATAATACTCCGGAGAATGCCGAAGACCCAAACACCCTCATCGAACAAGCTTCCGAACAGGAAGGCAGGGAGGAAGGGCAAAGTAACCCCGACGAGTCAGTTGGGAACGACGACTCGGAGGACAACAACTATATGCCACCCTCCAAAGACGAAATAAGTCTCGGCAACGAAGACTTCATCATGCCAGAAGAACCCCTAGAGCAAGAATGCTTTAAACAACAGCACATCGCAACCGCGAGGAGCCTGAAAAGGAAGTAGCAACGGCTTCAAGACGAACAAAATACACTCAACGACAGATGGACTCAGGTCCTAGAGGCCGAGGAATACGGCCTCGAGCGCCCGACCAAAAGTTATCCGAAGCACTCTCCCTCCTCTCGATCTCTCCCTCTCGCTTCCCCGCAGCGCCGCCATCTCTCTCTGACCCCTCGTTCTCACCCTCTCGTGCCCTCCCGTGCCGCCAAGAAGAGAGAAGGAGCGCTCGCGCCCGATCGCCGCCATGCTCGTCCCCTGGCGCCGCTTCTGCAGCGCCTCGGTTGATCTCCGCCCTCGCGCAAGCCGCTCCAGCGCCGCCACCATCGTCGGATATGGGCTCCCGCCGCCCAGATCTGCGTCTCATCCTCGTCCATGCGGTTCCCCTCGCCGCACCCCCCGAGCAGGAGCTCCGCCTCCCCTGCTTCGTGCCAAGGCCGACGCCGGCCACTTCGTCCTTCGCCGCCCCATGGAGGCCTAAGCCGCCGACCTCGTCAGGCCTCCACCTCCGTCCTGCACCCGCATCCATGCTCTGGATCGAGAGGAGCTCAATCCCGAGCTCCTTTTGCCCGTCCATGCCGCCCATGAGCCCCGGCGCCCCCTTTGCTCTGTTGCACGCCCATGCCATTCCCACCGCTCAAGCTTTGCCTCGCACCCTGCTGCCTTCGGTCGCTATTGGTTTGTTTGGCCATCATGGACATGTTGATGCGGACGCCAAGTACGACTACACCATGGTGATACATGAACGACTACACAGCTACGACAAGTGTACCTCTACTTCCTGGAATCGCTAAGTACCGCCCCAAAACGCAAGTACAACAAGGAACCCGACTACTTCCACCACGGCCGTGTACCACTACTTCCACTACCATCGCGAGAACGACTACTTCCAATACCGTCGCGACGTGAACAACTACTTCCCACGATGACCCATGAACGACTACTTCCTCTACATCGTACCAAACTTGATCCGTTCCGAAATGCACGCTTCAAAGGTATAACCCCGAGACGACGCCCGTGAACGAATGCATGCATGTTGTATGAGATGCTCGTGTTTGCACTATGTTCGAATTTGTCGCTTGCACGGTCCTCCTCGGTTGCCATGCGTCGACCCGTGGGAACCCGGTAATCGGGATCACCCCACCATCTTTTGCATGTTCTGCACATCCACATTTTCGTTCGCACCGACATCTTGATGAGTTGTCGGATCATCGGGATGTTGCCGTGGATCCATTTCCGTTTCGCCGCCGTGGCACCCTTTCCCTTCCGCCATGGCGACAAATGTCTCAAATCATGCTCATGTCAACATTTTCATCAAATTGCTTAAAACATGCATATGTCATTCGCATCATGATAACAACATTTAAATGTTTAAAATTGTGTTTGCATTTAAATTGCTATATGCACATGGGGATTTTCCGGAATTGTTGTTTGTTGTCCCGGCCTCATTTAAACTTGCCTAGATAGGTAGTTTTCTTATGCTTCACCCCTTGCCATGTCGAATAACATTTAATATCGTTGGGTACATAACTGAGAGTTAACTAAATAATTAAATGTGGTGTTTCTTCAATATGCAACTCGTTGCATATTGAGCTCCACTTAACTTGTAGTATTGTTTGTTGCACTTTGCCATGCTATGCATATTTAACTGGACATGCATCATACTTGGCTGTGCATCATGCCATGTTTATGTGATGGTTGTTTACCATGATGTTTCCTTCTTTTCGGTTGCGCTTCTCCTTGTTAGTTCCGGTTACGTTGCGATTGTGAGGATTCGTTCGACTACGTCCGTTTGTCTTCTTCATAGACTCGTTCTTCTTCCTTGCGGGATCTCAGGCAAGATGACCATACCCTCGAAATCACTTCTATCTTTGCTTGCTAGTTGTTCGCTCTATCGCTATGTTGCGCTACCTACCACTTGCTATATCATGCCTCCCATATTGCCATGTCAAGCCTCTAACCCACCTTTCCTAGCAAACCGTTGTTTGGCTATGTTTTCGCTTTTGCTCAGCCCCTCTTATAGCGTTGCTAGTTGCAGGTGAAGATGAAGATTGCTCCATGTTGGATTATGTTTATGTTGGGATATCACAATATCTCTTATATTATTAATGCATCTATATACTGGGTAAAGGGTGGAAGGCTCAGCCTTATGCCTGGTGTTTTGTTCCACTCTTGCCGCCCTGGTTTCCGTCATACCGGTGTTATGTTCCTTGATTTTGCGTCCCTTACGCGGTTGGGTGATTTATGGGACCCCCTTGACAGTTCGCTTTGAATAAAACTCTTCCAGCAAGGCCCAACCTTGGTTTTACATTTGCCTCACCTAGCCTTTTTCCCTTGGGTTTCCGGAGCCCGAGGGTCATCTTTATTTACCCCCCCTGGGCCAGTGCTCCTCCGAGTGTTGGTCCAAACTAGAGCCCTTTGCAGCGCCACCTCGGGGAAACTTGAGGGATAGTTTTAGTTGTACGGACTGCTCATCCGGTGTGCCCCGAGAACGAGATATGTGCAGCTCCTATCGGGATTTGTCGGCACATTCGGGCGGCTTTGCTGGTTTTGTTTTACCATTTTCGAAATGTGTGGTAACCGGGATTCCGAGACTGATCGGGTCTTCCTGGGAGAAGGAATATCCTTCGTTGACCGTGAGAGCTCATAATGGGCTAAGTTGGGACACCCTTGCAGGGTATAAACTTTCGAGAGCCGTGCCCGCGGTTATGTGGCAGATGGGAATTTTCTAATATCCGGTTGTAGAGAACTTGACACTTGACTTAACTAAAACGCATCAACCGCGTGTGTAGCCGTGATGGTCTCTTTTCGGCGGAGTCCGGGAAGAGAACACAGCTTTTGAGTTATGTTTGACGTAAGTAGGAGTTCAGGATCACTTCTTGATCATTACTAGTTGACGACCGTTTCGTTGCTCCTCTTCTCGCTCTTATTTGCGTATGTTAGCCACCATATATGCTAGTGCTTGCTGCAACTCCACCTCACTACCCTTTCCTACCCTTAAGCTTAAATAGTCTTGATCTCGCGGGTGTGAGATTGCTGATTCCTCGTGACTCACAGATTCTACCAAAACAGTTGCAGGTGCCGTTGATGCCAGTGCAGTTGACGCAATCGAGCTCAAGTGGGAGTTCGACGAGGAACTTGGTTGTTACTATGTTTCGTTTCCTGTTGATCAGTAGTGGAGCCCAGTTGGGATGATCGGGGATCTAGCATTTGGGGTTATCTTCTTTTTATTTGGATTTGACCGTAGTCGGTCTATGTGTGTATCTTGAAAGATGTATGATTTATTTATGTATTGTGTGAAGTGGCGATTGTAAGCCAACTCTTTATCCCATTCTTGTTCATTACATGGGATTGTGTGAAGATGACCCTTCTTGCGACAAAACCACAATGCGGTTATGCCTCTAAGTCGTGCCTCGACACGTGGGAGATCTAGCCGCATCGTGGGTGTTACATGTTGGTAATCAGAGCCATCCCCGACTTAGGAGCCCCCTGCTTGATCGAATCGCTGACATTGTTAAGTCTAGAACAAAAATGTTTTGAGTCTTAGGATTATATATATCAGAGAGTAGGATTCTTTTTACTCCCCAGTCCCTTCGTCGCTCTGGTGAGGTCTCCTGACGTAGAAGTTTTGTCTCTTCTCTCCTCAAATTTCACAAAAAATTTATTTAGGATCATGCGGGTATCTTGGAATCGTTCCGATGGTTTTGTGACGAGAACATTGTTCTTGGTGCCTCCTGACATTTAGGGGTTGTGGCAGTGTCCCAGGGAGTTGAGCTCCGAGGTGTTGTCGTCACAATTTTATCTTTGCAGTTCTGGAATACCTGAGTTTCGCCGACATCAAAAATCTCTTTTATGCAGTTGTTGGTGAGATCACCTCGACGCCACCCAGTACTGGGGCGGGAGTTCGGGACTATTGCCATAACTCGTATAACGGATGCTTTTCGAAGGTTGAGGTAAATGATTTCCGAAGGTTTCTTGGTTATGTGTTGACGGATGGATACAGCTGGATCTAGGGATTATTAGTTTGGGTGATATATTTTGTGTCCCCTGTATCCCCAACACCAGATTGCATAACCAGAAAGTTCCGGGAGTTTATAAGTGGGAATTCAAGTAGCTCCTAGGATATCTTTCCGACAGATGCATGATATGAGATTGGGGTTCGACGTCTAGTGGTCCGCCTTTCCACGGTTGGTTTTACAGTGGTCTCGTAGTGTCTTAAAGAGTCCTTGGCTATGCCGACTCGCGGACGCTTCGTATGTCATGTGCACTGCCTTGTACATGATGGTGTTGTACGATCGAGCCCATGTGGGCCCCACCATGAAAATTTCGGACGAAATCTCTATCATATGTTTGTTCCGGCTTATTCTGCGAGCCAATCCTTTGTTTTGTTTTAAGTTGTGGTATTCGAGTTGCTTCATTGTCTGGTGTTGATTCCCTACCTTTCCTAAGCGGTGTTCTCATACTTCTATGTGAATACCGATCCTTCTTGATCATCGAGATTGTCATCCCAATTCTTTCCAACCGGCGTGCTTCTCTTCAAGTGCATCCAGTCATCCCAACATTCGCAAGATCAATTCTAAGTTTTCTCAACGGTATCCATTCCATCTGCCCAAGTTGCCTTTGTTTTCCCGCCCTCCCACCCTTTTTCTTCAAGGACTCAGATTTCTTAATCAAGTATCCATCTTATAGATGGGAAGTCTCTCCATTCTTTTCCGTCAATGTTCTTATCCGGTGATTTCCCATGAAGATACTAACGGAGCTTCAAGTTTATCATTGTTTGTTCTCTTATCTTCCTCGGTGGTTTCAATGCAAGCTTTCGGTGTTGATCGTATCCTTTCATCGTTTCGAATGTTTTCTCATGCCGGTGCACCTCGTAATCATCCACCTCTTGCTATTCATGTTTATCTGGAGTGCTGAAGGTATCCCAGAGGATTCATGTTTCTATTCTTAATCCTTTATAGCTATTTCGAGGTCTTACCTTATTCAAGCCATTTAATTGAACCGACGCAATCTCTCTTTTAAATCGTTCAACGGTGTATCTGTTGAGTGGGCCCTAACCCATAGGTCTTTTCCCAGGATCTTACCTGACTCTTCTAATTTTCCCGGAGCTATTCCCAAATTCATTTCAAAGTTTGACGTAAGAATGAGTTATCATCAGTCAGATGTCTTTTTCCAAGATCTTCCAAATTCTTTTCATTGTTGGTTCAACCTTTCTTATTTTCATCCCGGAGTATCTCAACAATTCATGGTGGTGTTTCTCGTCATGATTCTCAACATTTGAAGACCGAAGAAGAGTTCCTCTTCAATCTAATCCATTCTCTCAAAGATGCGTGGTTCTAACTTGTTGCCGTCCTCTCATAATTGTTTTGAGTGTCAGAATTCTTTTCACCCATCTGGAGCAATTCAGGAGTCTTTTCAGTTTGATTCTCTGGAACTCATCATCTCAGAATTATTCATTCTTAGATTTCAGCTCTCGTTCTCGAATTCTTCCAGTGCATCATTCAAGTATTATCTAGTCAGCTCGGGATCGCTGCGTTCACTTGTATCTAAATTCTCTCAAGTATCTTCGTTCATTTTCTAATTCTTCCCGATGTTTCTTTATCTTTTCTTCGTTCATTTTCAATTCTTACGGTGGTTCGTTCAAGATTTCTGTTCCTTCGTTATCATATCAATTCATTCGTTGTTTCCAAATCCTACCGGTGGTCCCATCAAGACCTTCCCAAGTTTGCGCCATATCTATCTTAATCCTTTCTACGAGAATAAGTAGTATGAGAAAGCCATTGCTTGTCATCAATCAATTGGTGAAGGATGAGCATAATGTAATTCTTATTCTTGTTTCATCGAGTAAATTCAATTCCTTATTCCGGAGGTTCATCAAAATTCTTGATTTCATTTGTTCATCTTTCTTTCCGGAGTTCCAAGTTTTCTCGGTTATATCATTTCAAAGCTTCATCTTATCACTGCAAGGCTGCACCTGGTGTTTTCAACTTCTCTTTCTTTCTATCATCCTTTTATTATCGGATTTCTTCATGGAGGCTCTACATGATGGTTCATGAAGGATTTAATTCCTTCTCGAAGTGTTCATCGAGATTCTTTTCAGAGGAGCTCAAGTATTCTTCATCTTGCATTCCGAAGTGCAATTCGTTCTACCTTATCATTTGAGGTGGTGTTATGTCATTCTTGACAATTTGAGTTCGCTTTTCATGATTCCCATGTTGCCAAGAATGAGATATTTTAAATCCACCAATCTCTTCGTTGGATTTATCTTGTGTCATGTTTCACCTAAAGCCTCCCCTAAGGAATGTTGCTATTGTGGTGCTCATCAATGATCCAAGTTTTCTCCTATCCTCTCGGCGAGAGAAGTTTTAATCTCTTTGTTGATCTCAAGCAAGCAATTGTTTTCGTTAGTGGCACAATTTCACCTCAAGTTTTGAGATATCTCCATAAGCCCACGAAGATCATATCCTTTCTTTGTTGATTTTTCAACAACTCCGTTCTTCTCCGTTCTTTTCATTGCATTCTTTCATTTCTACCGGAGGCATTGTGATATCGCTCTCTTTGACCCATCTTCTCGTTTTGTCAAGATCATCTTCTTTCCTTGCTTATCCATTTAACCGGAGCGTTGTGTCATCTCTTCAATTTCTTTTCATCTTATCAAGTTTCCTTCTCTTTTTCAACCGGAGTGCTGTCAAAATTATGTCATTCTTGTTCCTTGCTTCTTTTTTCTACAGGTGTGCTTTCATATTCTTTTGGTCCGTTAAGCTCTTGTTTCATGTCCCAAGGTTCTTGCAATGTTCCTTGTTCCTCTTGATGAACGGAGTGTTTTAAATTTTGTTCACCTCCGTCGTGTCATTTCTTCAAGTTTTCAACCTCTCAAGGTTCGTTGGTTTCACTCGTTTGTCAAAGAAGCAACTTAGTTTTACCTCTTCCTCTTCCGTATCTCCCCGGTGCCATCCTAGATCTCGGGACGAGATCCTCTTGTAGTGGTGGAGTGTTGTAACGCCCCGAGACCGACGCTTCAGACGCCTTCCATATATTTCGTGATCGCCGTGTGTTTATTTTGCTTGCTCTGTTTATTTTGCATTGCATCATGTCATCATGCCATCATGTCATTTAATTTTTAAAACTCAACTAAATAAATGGCATAGATTTTGATCTATTTAAATCGAGGGAAATGCACATGGTGATTTCTCTTTACAACATATAAAAATCTCCAAATATTATTAGGGAGCTATATTAAAATATTCCATTAACTTTGGAATTAACCATAACACACTTGCAAAATAATTCCGTGCCTTTTCTGCTTCAAGTTTGGTCTCCAAACTTTGCCCTAAATTCTTTCTTCACTTTCCGGAGCTCCACCAAAAATCTCAACATTTTGGCCACTCCTAAACCTTGTCCTAGTTCAAATCATTTGTATTTAAATCAAATGAGTTTGAATTTAAATCTTTCAACCATGGCCTTTTCTATTTTCTCGGAACAAGCACATTTTTGTGAGTCCGGGAAAATTACCCGCATGCGCAAATTCTTTCCCTAACCCTATCTTTCTTTTTCTTCTCTCTAATACTTTTCTGCTAAAAGGAAATAAGAGAGAGAGAAGAGAAGCCCAGCTGGCCACTTGGTCCTCCCAGCAGGCCGACCCATTTGCTCCTAGAGGCCAAGCCCCCGCTGCTAACCCTAGCCCGATGCCCTCAACCGATCTCCTCCTCTCCCTCTCGTCCTCCCACACCGCCGCCACTCACACACGCAGCGCCCGAACCCGTCGCTCGCTAGCCACTCTCCCTCCTCTCGATCTCTCCCTCTCGCTTCCCCGCAGCGCTGCCATCTCTCTCTGACCCCTCGCTCTCACCCTCTCGTGCCCTCCCGTGCCGCCAAGAGGCTCGCGCCCGATCGCCGCCGTGCTCGTCCCCTGGCGCCGCTTATGCAGCGCCTTGGTTGATCTCCGCCCTCGCGCAAGCCGCTCCAGCGCCGCCACCATCATCGGAGATGGGCTCCCGCCGCACAGATCTGCATCTCGTCCTCGCCCACGCGGTTCCCCTCGCCGCACCCCCCGAGCAGGAGCTCCGCCTCCCCTGCTTCGTGCCAAGGCCGACGCCGGCCACTTCGTCCTTCGCCGCCCCATGGAGGCCTAAGCCGCCGACCTCGTCGGGCCTCCACCTCCGTCCCGCACCCACATCCTTGCTCTGGATCGAGAGGAGCTCGACCCCGAGCGCCTTTTGCCCGTCCATGCCGCCCATGAGCCCCGGCGCCCCCTTTGCTCTGTTGCATGCCCATGCCATTCCCACCGCTCAAGCTTTGCCTCGCACCCTGCTGCCTTCAGTCGCTATTGGTTTGTTTGGCCATCATGGACATGTTGATGCGGACGCCAAGTACGACTACACCATGGTGATACATGAACGACTACACGGCTACGACAAGTGTACCTCTACTTCCTGGAATCGCTAAGTACCGCACCGAAACGCAAGTACAACAAGGAACCCGACTACTTCCACCACGGCCGTGTACCACTACTTCCGCTACCATCGCGAGAACGACTACTTCCAATACCGTCGCGACGTGAACAACTACTTCCCACGACGACCCGTGAACGACTACTTCCTCTACATCGTACCGAACTTGATCCGTTCTGAAATGCACGCTTCAAAGGTATAACCCCGAGACGACGCCCGTGAACGAATGCATGCATGTTGTGTGAGATGCTCGTGTTTGCACTGTGTTCGAATTTGTCGCTTGCACGGTCCTCCTCGGTTGCCATGCGTCGACCCGTGGGAACCCGGTAATCGGGATCACCCCACCATCTTTTGCATGTTCTGCACATCCACATTTTTGTTCGCACCGACATCTTGATGAGTTGTCGGATCATTGGGATGTTGCCGTGGATCCATTTCCGTTTCGCCGCCGTGGCACCCTTTCCCTTCCGCCATGGCGACAAATGTCTCAAATCATGCTCATGTCAACATTTTCATAAAATTGCTTAAAACTTGCATATGTCATTCGCATCATGATAACAACATTTAAATGTTTAAAATTGTGTTTGCATTTAAATTGCTATATGTACATGGGGATTTTCTGAAATTGTTGTTTGTTGTCCCGGCCTCATTTAAACTTGCCTAGACAGGTAGTTTTCTTATGCTTCACCCCTTGCCATGTTGAATAACATTTAATATCGTTGGGTACATAACCGAGAGTTAACTAAATAATTAAATGTGGTGTTTCTTCAATATGCAATTCGTTGCATATTGAGCACCACTTAACTTGTAGTATTGTTTGTTGCACTTTGCCATGCTATGCATATTTAAACCGGACATGCATCATACTTGGCTGGGCATCATGCCATGTTTATGTGATGGTTGTTTACCATGATGTTTCCTTCTTTTCGGTTGCGCTTCTCCTTGATAGTTCCGGTTATGTTGCGATTGTGAGGATTCGTTCGACTACGTCCGTTTGTCTTCTTCATAGACTCGTTCTTCTTCCTTGCGGGATCTCAGGCAAGATGACCATACCCTCGAAATCACTTCTATCTTTGCTTGCTAGTTGTTCGCTCTATCGCTATGTTGCGCTACCTACCACTTTCTATATCATGCCTCCCATATTGCCATGTGAAGCCTCTAACCCACCTTTCCTAGATAACCGTTGTTTGGCTATGTTTCCGCTTTTGCTCAGCCCCTCTTATAGCGTTGCTAGTTGCAGGTGAAGATGAAGATTGCTCCATGTTGGATTATGTTTATGTTGGGATATCACAATATCTCTTATATTATTAATGCATCTATATACTTGGTAAAGGGTGGAAGGCTCGGCCTTATGCCTGGTGTTTTGTTCCACTCTTGCCGACCCAGTTTCTGTCATACCGGTGTTATGGTCCTTGATTTTGCGTCTCTTACGCGGTTGGGTGATTTATGGGACCCCCTTGACAGTTCGCTTTGAATAAAACTCTTCCAGCAAGGCCCAACCTTGGTTTTACATTTGCCTCACCTAGCCTTTTTCCCTTGGGTTTCTGGAGCCCGAGGGTCATCTTTATTTACCCCCCCGGGCCAGTGCTCCTCCGAGTGTTGGTCCAAACTAGAGCCCTTTGCAGCGCCACCTCGGGGAAACTTGAGGGATGGTTTTAGTTGTACGGCCTGCTCATCCGGTGTGCCCCGAGAACGAGATATGTGCAGCTCCTATCAGGATTTGTCTGCACATTCGGGCGGCTTTGCTGGTTTTGTTTTACCATTGTCGAAATGTCTGGTAACCGTGATTCCGAGACTGATCGGGTCTTCCTGGGAGAAGGAATATCCTTCGTTGACCGTGAGAGCTTATAATGGGCTAAGTTGGGACACCCCTGCAGGGTATAAACTTTCGAGAGCCGTGCCCGTGGTTATGTGGCAGATGGGAATTTGTTAATATCTGGTTGTAGAGAACTTGACACTTGACTTAACTAAAACGCATCAACCGCGTGTGTAGCCGTAATGGTCTCTTTTCGGTGGAGTCCGGGAAGAGAACACGGCTTTTGAGTTATGTTTGACGTAAGTAGGAGTTCAGGATCACTTCTTGATCATTACTAGTTGACGACCGTTCCGTTGCTCCTCTTCTCGCTCTTATTTGCGTATATTAGCCACCATATATGCTAGTGCTTGCTGCAGCTCCACCTCACTACCCTTTCCTACCCTTAAGCTTAAATAGTCTTGATCTCGCGGGTGTGAGATTGTTGAGTCCTCGTGACTCACAGATTCTACCAAAACAGTTGCAGGTGCCGTTGATGCCAGTGCAGGTGACGCAACCGAGCTCAAGTGGGAGTTCGACGAGGAACATTGTCGTTACTATGTTTCGTTTCCTGTTGATCAGTTGTGGAGCCCAGTTGGGACGATCAGGGATCTAGCATTTGGGGTTATCTTCTTTTTATTTGGATTTGACCGTAGTCGGTCTATGTGTGTATCTTGAAAGATGTATGATTTATTTATGTATTGTGTGAAGTGGCGATTGTAAGCCAACTCTTTATCCCATTCTTGTTCATTACATGGGATTGTGTGAAGATGACCCTTCTTGCGACTAAACCACAATGCGGTTATGCCTCTAAGTCGTGCCTCGACACGTGGGAGATATAGCCACATCGTGGGTGTTACAACAGTAGAGTAGGTCAGACCAGATCGATCTACGGATCGCGGGGGCGTGCGCCGACGCGCGACGACGACCATCTAGCCGGACGCGACAAACATAACCATGCCCAAGCCGAAAATCGCAGACGAACTCCATCCGAGCTACGTCGCGACTTGGCCCGATATAGAGGCGCCACACACCCTCTTTGCTTCATCGATGAAGTAATGGAACACGAATTTCCAGAAGGGTTTAAACCCATGAATATCGAATCATACGATGGAACAACAGATCCCGCGGTATGTATTGAGGATTTTCTTCTCCACATCCACATGGCCCGCGGTGATGATCTCCACGCCAACAAATACCTCCCACTAAAACTAAAGGGACCCGCGTGGCACTGGCTAAACAGCCTTCCAAAGAACTCCATTAGCAGCTGGGAGGACCTGGAAGATGCCTTCCGCGATAACTTCCAAGGTACATATGTCAGGCCATCAGATGTCGATGACTTAGACCACATCATCCAGCAGCCCGGTGAGTCAGCCAGGAAGCTCTGGACTAGGTTCTTAATTAAAAAGAACCAAATTGTCGATTGTCCAGACGCCGAAGCCCTAGCAGCCTTCAAACACAGCGTCCGGGATGAGTGGCTCGCCCGCCACCTCGGTCAAGAAAAACCAAAATCCATGGCAACCCTTACCGCTCTGATGACCCGCTTTTGCGCGGGAGAAGACAACTGGCTCGCTCGTAGAAGCAACATCGCCAGTGATCCGGGCACTTCTGAAGTCCGAGACGGCAACGCCAAGCCACGACGCAATGAACATAAGCGTCAGAATAATAATGAAGGAACACAAGACACGGCGGTCAACGCCGGATTCAGCGACTCCAAACCCGGTCAACGGAAAAAGCCATTCAAGGCAAACAGAGACGGACCATCCAATCTAGACAAGATACTAGATCGGCCCTACCAGATTCATGGCACCCCCGATAAACTAGCCAATCATACCAACAGGAGCTGTTGGGTCTTCAAACAAGCCGGCAAGCTTAATGCCGAACACAGGGGGAAGGGGCCGCCCAGTGACAGCGATGACGAAGAGACTCGCCAACCAAACACCGGGGGTCAGAAGCAATTTCCCCCCGAAGTAAAAACAGTAAACATGGTATACGTGACGCACACCCCTATAGGGGAGCGCAAGCGCGCACTACGGGACGCCTACGCCATAGAGCCGGTCCCCCCAAAATTTAATCAATGGGAGGCTTGCCCGATCACTTTTGATCGCAAGGACCACCCAGTCAGTATCCATCACACAGGTTCAGCAGCTCTGGTCCTCGACCCAATTATCGATGGGTTCCATCTCACGAAAGATCTTATGGACGGCGTTAGTAGCCTTAATCTACTCTACCAAGACACTGTCCGCAAAATGGGCATTGATCCTTCAAGAATCAAGCCCACCACAACTACCCTCAAGGGAGCAGTACCCAGTGTAGAAGCTAACTGCACGGGCTCCATCACATTGGAAGTCGTTTTCGGTTCGCTGAACAACTTCCGAAGCAAAGGCTTGACCTTTGATATTGTCCTGTCCGCAGTTGCTACCATGCACTTCTGGGGCGTACCGCCTTTGCTCGTTTTAGTGCGGTCCCACACTACGCCCATGCAAAACTTAAGATGGCCGGTCCACGCGGCGTCATAACAATAAATGGAAATACGGAACGCTCCCTTCGTACATAGGATCATACTACGGCTACTACAGCCGAAGTACTAAGTGGCCTCATCAAGCCGCGTATCTCATCAGCCATTAAGACGCCGGTCTCTATTAAACAGGACCGATCAATCTCAGAGCTGGATTAGCAGTTCGGCCTCTGTCGTTCGCCTCATATACCTGTGAAGTTTGTACCATGCATACATAATTATGCACTTAAAATACCCCGGTCATCGACGGAGGCACAATACAGACAGGCCTACAAGCACTCCCATAGACTCTTTTTCTTTTCTAACTATTTTTTATCTTTTACCACAGGTGGCTCAAAGGCTGATCATCTCACGGACTCTTCTGGAGTTCGGCTTCGTACACTTACCCAAAGGCTATTCCTGTTAAGGAGTCCTTTCACCGAGGCAAGGCGGCGCAGACGTGCGACAGGAGGTCCTTTTTGTAGACCGCACTCTCTATTTCGAGCCTGTAAAGTGCCTTTTCCCTCAGCCTTCGACCCCTGGCATGTCAAAGGGCCTGGGTTGTGGCGTTATTCTCTGTAAGATGGCGATTGACATATCAATCAGGTCCCAGTGAACATAATCCATATTCAGTATTTGCTTTTTTCTAAAAGAACTGAATTCTGCTTCTTCGGTTGTTTCACACACGCACCTCGGCACAAATTGCCAGGGGCTCGATATGGGAACAAATGAGTTGCCGACAAGTCCGAACAGCTTTATAGCACGCTTCGCCGTCATGAGTTTGTCCTTATATGCATCAGCTCCGAATCATGTCTTTGGTCAATAGTTGGGTTGCCCGGCTCCTGCTTGCTAGCTCTATCGGCTAGGGTAGTAAAGGGAGAACTACTACGGTTGTGTTTCCGGTTCATCTGGTCAAGCACCTCAGTAGAGAAACCCGAAAACTGACCGCCATGATGCGGCGAGAGATGGTCAACCACTCAATGACTTATCAGAATCTTTCGCGATTCCTTCCGTATTACACGAAGGACCGTTCTTAAGGTCACCTATGTAACGCACCATATTGGGATAACCGCGTACTTACCAGGGGCTATATCGTAGACCCACCATCAAACTCCTATGGCTAGGTGAAAGTGTTAAAGCCCTATAGTCCGATTGCCTAGTTCGCCGCATTGACACCTCCTTCACAGACCAAGACGTTGGGTCAAGAGTGATCAAGTGCTTTTCCGAACACCCCCGTATTTTATGCGAGGGGGCCACAACCGACGACTGAAAAACTTTCAGATTATACAAAAACGGCCGCATAGGAGGAACCAAAACTTTTTAGGAAAAAGTATAAAAAGCATAGCCTTAATATATCATAATATTGTTTTTACAATTTTGGTACATTCACTCGAAGATCATATCCTTTGAGCACTGACCCTCTATCAAGCAGGCGCCCTCTAGGACATCTTCAAAATAATGCTCCGGCGCGTGTTTGTCCTTGCCCCCGGGTGGACTCTTCACTGCAATATCGGTGGCCTTCATCTTTGCCCAGTACGTCTTGACACGGGCAAAGGCCATCCGTGCACCTTCAATGCACGCTGATTGCTTCACAGTGTCGATACGCGGCACCACATCCACAAGTCGCTGCACCAAACCGAAATAACTATTCGGCACTGGCTCAGTCGGCCACAGCCGGACCACGACGTTCTTCATGGCAGATCCGGATATCTTGTGGAGCTCGGCCCACTGGGCCATCTGTTCGTTCAGCAACAGCGGGCGCTTTGGTGTGCTGAATTGTGACCAGAAAAGCCTCTTCGTTGCATACCCTTCTTGCGCTTGGTAAAACTGCGCCGCATCAGAGACACTCTTCGGTAAGTCAAAGAATGCGTCTGGAGAGCTCCACATGTGATTAAGTGGGGCATACTTCGGATCGCTGAATTTAGTCTGTAATAGAAAGGGCTTACCGGCCGCTATCTCCCCGGCTTGTCGGATCTCCTCCCGAGCTGCTCTAGACTAGGATCGTGCTTCTCTCGCCTCTTGTAAGGCCTTCTCGAGTTCGGCTACTTTGGCCTTGTTCTCCTCCTCGAGTGCCTGGCATTTGCCAGTGGCATCCTTTAGATCTTGCTCTATGGAAGATATTCTCTCCTCGCACTGGCGCCAAGCATCCTGTTCGGCCTTTAAATCCTCAGCTGCCTTCTTGGCAGCCACATTACCCATCCTGGCTTGCTCCTTGGCTCGGGCAAGCTCAGCCCGAAGGGTCTCAACCGCGGCAGCACTATCTGCAGTTATGCATTTCTCAGTATGTAATTCTCAACTTCGTGCTCATGTTATTATACATACATATACTGACCGCCCCAAAACATACCTTGCGCCTCGTCGAGTCGCCTGTTAATAAGGGTGATATAGTCATCCGCCATGTCATGTTTCTGCTTCAGACCTGCAACCTCTGTAGTGTGGGCAGTCGCACTACAAAAAAAAGACACATCCGTGACATTTTGGGCCGAACAAATTTTTTCTGTCATACTTATGACACTTCTATGACGATAATTGTGACAAAACCCGGTATCATCATAGATGTGGTGGGGTCCTACTTCTATGACAAAAAATCATGATAGAAAATGGGCTTTTCGTCCTGGGCGGGCCGGAGATGCAGCTGCATGACATTCTTTGGGCCGTCCATGACGGAAAAAACCATGGTAGAAGCGAGGGCGCGGAAAATATCGGGGAGTCCCCGGTTACGGTGGGTGGTCGGGGGCCGAGCGATGCGTGTTGCTCTCGTATGTACGTGCGTGTGTGCAAGGCGTTGGGCTCTAACTGAACCCGAGCGAGGCGTTGGGCTCTAACTGAACCCGAGCGATTGCACTGCAGGCTACGCGTTACTGAACCCGAGCGATTGATTGATGGCTGTTAACTGAACCCGTTCGAGCGATTCCTTCGCTACTGCTGCTAACTGAAGCCGATCGATGCTGCCTCTGGATGAACAGTGAGCGTTGCGGGGGGGGGGGGGGGGTTGGATGAACAGTTCCCGGTGGGGGTGGATGAACAGGACCTCGTGGTGTTGCCTCTGGATGAACAGTACCCCGATCGATCGAGCCGGTTGGGGCTGGATGAACAGGACCCCATGGAGGGCTGGATGAACAGGACCACCCCGTGGAGGGCAGGATGAACAGTAGACGGTGGAGGGCTGGATGAACAGTAGCCCGTGGAAGAGTGGTTGAACAGGAGCCCGTGGAGAGGGCTGGTTGAACAGTAGCTGGTGGAGTAGCGCGCGGTGGAGGCTGGATGAACAGGAGCCCGTGGATGAACAGTCGCAGGTGGAGGCTGGAGGAGGTCGACGGTGGATGAACAGTAGCCCGTGGAGGCTGGAGGGGGTCGACGGTGGAGATGAACAGTATCCCGTGGAGTCCCGTTTTGCGGTACGCCACACCCCTCCCGATGAACAGGACCCCTGTTTCGACCGTAGCGCTCCAACACAAGTCAGTTTCCTCCGTTTTGCGGTACGCCACACCCCTCTCGATCAACAGGACCCCCGTTTCGACCGTAGGAGGTCCGTTTCCTCCGTTTTGCGGTACGCCAGACCCCTCCCGATGAACAGGATCCCGTTTAGAACATGGCCGGTCAAACACAAGGCCGTTTCCTCCGTTCTGCGGTACGCCAGGCCTTGTTTCCATCGGCTGTTCCATCCAAGCCCTCCCGATGAACACGATGATGCATTCCGTTCCGACCCAGCCGGTTGGCTCCCCATGAACACGATGACGCCGCTGTTTCTCCGTTCCGACCCAGCCATGTACACGAGCCCTGGCCGTACGTATGCGCAAGTAGGCGTTCGAGACCCTGCCCGTATGTACGTACGTGGCTGTATTTTCTTTCTTGCACACTGGCCGCTGTACGTACGTGTACATGCTACGTGCGCGCCTCTACTACGATATGTGCGCACCTCTACATCGACTAGTATGTACGTACACGTTCGCGACCAGAATGACAATGCTACATACGCTTCGACCAGGTGGGTCCCGACTGTCAGGCACTTCCTTGCGTGCGAAGATGTAGCTGGTGGGTCCCAGCAGTCAGGGGGGCGAATCGTTTTTTTTGCCCGGACGCACTTCCTTGCGTGCGAAGATGTAGCTGGTGGGTCCCAGCAGTCAGGGGGAAACATTTTTTTCGCGAAATACGGTGGCCCGTCCAGTGGGTCCCCGCTGTCAGGTGGAGGAATAATTATTTTGCGCGTAATAAGGAGGCACTTCCTTGCTGCGGTTGTGGACCCAGCTGTCAGCCTCTCCACGTACAGTCCACGTCCGATGGAAGCCGTTCCTTGACCACGTTGCCACGCCGCGCCGAGAGCACCAGGGTGATGGACGACGGCGAGGCCTAGGAAGGGGACGACGCGGAGCCAGGGAAGACGTGGCAGTGGATGCCCATGCGTAGAGGAGTACGAGGGTTCACTAGTTCGCTGCGGTGTGAGGCTGCCGTCGCCGCAGAATAACAGGGGGTGTGGGTGAGTAGAGGGATGGCCTGGCCAGCAGTGGGAATAGTAGGGGCGGTGAGGTCTCCGCGGTAGCACAGCCGGCCACGGGAGGCAGGAGCATGCGGCACGACCGGCGCTGCTTTGGGCGGCTGGAGCAACAAGACCAGAGGTTGAAGAAGCACTATGGCCGTTGGATGGACATCCTACTGTCACTGGAGCTGGAATCGTTCATATTGACTAAGTTGACAAAGCACTCTGTCCCCATCAACTTAGTAGGCCCACAAGTCAGCCTCCCACCAAGGTGGGTCCCAACCAGCAGGGGGAGTATTCATTTTTTGTGCGTAATAAGGAGGCACTTCCTTGCATGCGAAGATATAGCCGGTGGGTCCGAGCTGTCAGCGGCGGTAACGTTTTTTCGCGAAATACAGAGGCCCTTTCGGTGGGTCCCAGATGTCAGGTGGAGGAATCATTATTGTGCGCGTAATAAGGAGGCATTTCCTTGCGTGCGGCCGTGGACCCAGCTGTCAGCCTCTCCACGCACAGTCCACTGCCGATGCATGTCGGTCGTTGACCACATTGACCAGGCCGCGCCGAGAGCACCAGGGCGGTGGACGACGACGAGGCCTAGGAAGGGAACGATACGGATGCAGGGAAGACTCGGCAGTTGTTTCCCACACGGAGGGGAGTACGACTGTACGAGGGTTTACTGGTTCGTCTGCCGTCGCTGGAGAATAACAACAGGTGTGGCTGAGTAGAGGGATGGCTAGGCCAGCGATGGGAGTACGGTCGGGCGGTGAGGCCTGCGCGGCAGCATAGCCGGCCACGGGGAGGAGGGAGCAGGCAGTCCCGCCGGCGGTTGTTTGAGAGGCTGGAGCAGGAAGAGCAGAGATTGAAGAAGCACGACGACCGTTGGATGGAAATCCAACAGCCACTACTTGTGCGTCAACCTTTTTTTGGAAAGCCTCAAATGTGTGCAAAACAGCATACAACCCATCTGCCATTATTTCTAATAATTTACAGCCCATTTGCTAATTCTTAAGATTTTTTTGGAGCCCATATTCTTTTTGTTAGCATTACAGCCCATATTGTGGCCACGGTTAAAAAATTATACGAAATTTTGCATATTTCAGTGCGGTCCGAACTGTTTTTAATCCCGAAATTTCGAGTCACATTCAAACTGATTTTAAAAATAAATGTATATCAATATAAAATCCAACAAATTGTCCACGCATAAAAATCAATGCAATTTAAAATCTCGAAATGAAAAAAAGAAATTTGAAACTAATTGCCGGTTTGATGTGTTTTAAAAATGTACAACCCATTTCTCATTACTGATAGGCCATTTTCTCGGCCAGCCGAATGAAGCTCTCCTCATCTTGAAAGATTTGCAGCCCAACGGGCCTGACAAAGCGACTTGGCAAATCACAAAAAAACTGGGCTGTGGCCGTGGACCCAGCTGCGGCCGTCGACCCAGCTGCGGCCGTGGACCCAGCTGTCAGCCTCTCCACGTACAATACTCTTCCGATGGAAGTCGGTCGTTGACCACATTGACCACGCCGCGCCGAGAGCACCAAGGCAGTGGACAACGGTGATGCCTAGGAAGGGGACGACGCGGAGCCGGGGAAGACGCGACTGTGGATGCCCAGGCGGAGAGGAGTACGAGGGTTCACTGGTTCGGCTGTGGTGTGAGGCTGCCGTCGCCACAGAATAACAGGGGGTGTGGGTGAGTGGAGGGATGGCCTGGCCAGCGGTGGGAGTAGTATGGGGGCGGTGAGGCCTCCGCGGCAGCACAGCCGACCACGGGAGGCAGGAGCAGGCGGCACGACCGGCGCTGCTTTGGGCGGCTGGAGCAAGAAGACCAGAGGTTGAAGAAGCACTATGGCCGTTGGATGGACATTGTACGGTCACTGGAGCTAGAGTCGTTCATATTGACTAAGTTGACAAAGACCTCTGTCCCCGTCAACTTAGTAGGCCCACAAGTCAGCCACCCACTATGGTGGGTCCCAGCTAGCAGGGGGTATTCATTTTTTTGTGCGTCATAAGGAGGCACTTCCTTGCGTGCGAAGATATAGCTGGTGGGTCCGACCTATCAGCGGGGGGAACGTTTTTTCCGTGAAATACAGAAGCCCTTCCCGTGGGTCCTAGCTGTCAGGTGGAGGAATCATTATTTTGCGCGTAATAAGGAGGCATTTCCTTGCGTGCGGCCGTGGACCCAGCTGTCAGCCTCTCCACGTACAGTCCACTTCCGATGGATGTCGTTCATTGACCACGTTGACCAGGCCGCGCCGAGAGCACCAGGGCGGTGGACGACGGCGAGGCCTAGGAAGGGAACGACACGGAGGCAGGGAAGACTCGGCAGTTGTTTCCCACGCGGAGGGGAGTACGACTGTACGAGGGTTTACTGGTTCGTCTGCCGTCCGGAGAATAACAGCAGGTGTGGGTGAGTAGAGGGATGGCTAGGCCAGCGATGGGAGTACGGTGGGGCGGTGAGGCCTGCGCGGCAGCATAGCCGGCCGCGGGAGGAGGGAGCAGGCAGTCCCGCCGGCGCTTGTTTGAGCGGCTGGAGCAGGAAAAGCAGAGATTGAAGAAGCACGACAGCCGTTGGATGGACATCCAACAGTCACTGCTCTCGTGTGCATTATTTCTAATAATGTACAACCCATTTGCTAATTCTTAAGAATTTTTTTGGAGCCCATCTTCTTTTTGTTAGCATTACACCCCATATTGTGGCCACGGTTAAAAAGTATACGAATTTTTTGCATATTTCGGTGCGGTCAACTGTTTTTAATCCCGAAATATCGATTCACATTCAAACTATTTTGAAAAATAATTTATATAAATATAAAATCCAAATAATTGTCCACGCATAAAAATCAATGGAATTTAAAATCTTGTAATGAAAAAAAATTGAAACTAATTCCCGGTTTGATGTGTTTTAAAAATGTACAGCCCATTTCTGGGCAAACCGAATGAAACTCTCCTCGTCTTGAAAGATTTGCAGCCCAGCAGGGCTGATAAAGCAAGTAGGCCTCGTTTGGGTATTTCTTAAAAAAATAGAACTGGGCTAGCCATTTTCAGCAAGAAAAAAACACAACTGGGCTCATGATGTGGTAAACATAAATAAAACCCTGGCTAGACGGGCCACAGCCCCCGCACAGCCCCGTTGTTACCCTGATCCGTCGCTAAAACTAGTATAAATAACAACTGCTTGTTCCTCAAAAAAACTGCGCGACCTGCTGGGTCCCTGGTGTCAGCCGCTCGTAGTGTAATTCTCTCGTTTATTGACTACGTTGACAATGGCGTGAGCCCCAGATGTCCAACCATTAGGAGGAACCATATTTTTGGGCTTGTAATATAGAGGCACTTGCTTGCGTACTGCCATGACGCTGGTGGGTCCCTACTGTCATCCTCTCCACGTACAGTCATCTCCTTGTTCCTCTCGGTTGTTGACGACGTTGACAACGCAAGAGGGCGGCGCACCGCGCACGGCGAGCGAACCAAGGCCGCAAGGCGGAGGACGACGGCGAGGCCTCGGACGGAACGAACAGGAGCCGTGGAAGATGCGCCGGTCCAGTCGCAGGCGGAGGGGAGTACGAGGGTTGACTGGTTCGGGTGCGGGTGCGTGTTGGGGCTGACGTCGCCGGAGAATAACAGGACGTGTGGGGGAATAGAGGGAGGGACTGGCCAACGTTGGAGGGTACGTACGGTAGGGCGGCGGAGGCGCAGCCAGCCATGGGAGGCGGGAGCAGGCGGAGCCGACGGGGTGGTTTGGTTTGGGTGGCTGGAGGAAGAAGAAGACAAGAGATAGAAGATACACGACAGATGTTGGATGTCAATCCAACGGCTGGTAGGCAGAATCGTTTGTTGACTGGCTAGTAAGTCGACACCACCTTGGATAGGCTATTTCCTCGCGGGTCCCAAATGTCAGAATCCAAATCTGTCACGGTCATGCAGCCCTTCCTATGAAAATTTACAGCCCATTTGATGTGCTAGTTGGAAATAAGTTTGTGGGTGCTGGTGGGGGCTAATCACTTGGCTTCTGTAATGCACAGTGAGCTCAAGCAGCCGGCGAGAGTGATGTTATTTCCCTTGGTTGGGATTTGTTAGTTGTTACAATATTTCACTCTAAATTAAACGACTGGCAAGCCATTTGCCTTGCTTCAAAGAAAATATGACAGTCACAGCCGAGTTGAAAAGGGCAAGAACATCTAACTCCAGCTTACAAACTGTACAAAAGCACGAGGGTTAATTGTTCATCAGGTTTACAAAAAAACCCAGGTTGAAAAGGGCAACAACATCTAACTCCAGCACTGTTTTTGGCAGTCACAGTCAAATGGATCGGTCAGGTCCATAGAATGAACATCCTGGGTCGTAAAATTTACTGGATTATGACCACAATATGTTGTAAATAGAAGCCCGGCACGTTCAGAAGCTCTTTTGCCCACCTGAAACTCCTTTTTTTGCTCTTCCACATACCCATCCGTCAAAACCATGCTGCTGATAAACTTAAGCCTGATGGACAATAGTAACCTCGCATTCAGCAGGAAGAATGTGACAAATCTAGTGTTTGCACGGTTGGCTACATATCGTTCTAGCGTTATTGTCTTCAATCGAATCTCATGAGAAGTGAGAAAATCCCGATGCTTACGAATCCACCGATTGGTTATAACTTTCTTACCCCGTCCTGTTGCCTAAATAGACATGAAGATTGAAAACAGTTAAGGTCTAAAAAAAGGAGTGTCGAAAGAGCAACAGCTGAACGGTTAATTCTAGTACACTATATGCGGGCTTCCAATGTGCGTGAAATTATCACCTTTATATACAACTTCTCCAGACATGGAAAGCATTGCAGCAAGCCAATAATCTTGTTCAGATCAAAACTATTCATTTGGATATATAAGATCTTGACAGAATCCAGCACCATTGATAGGCCATCCATGGAGAAACTCTTCATTGAGCATAGAACATAATATTAGTACAAAATGTGTACTCCAAGATGACATATAACTTATGCGCAGAAATTTAAAATGCAGCTTATGGTTACAAGTGTAGATGATAATGTAAAGTACCTGAAGAACTGTGGAGCCAAACACCATATTGAAATGAGCACAGAGATCATGTATTACACCCAAGGTCTCCAGTTTAGGCGCAGAGAGGACGGTTATTTGCAACGGTGAATAACTAGAATCAATGATCAACCTTTGAAGTGAAGGGGCATCTTGGATGATGAGCTGCCTTCCGTCAAAACAAATTCCAATTCTTACAAGGTTAGGCGACTTTATTTGGAGACAACCGATTCTAACTGTGAAAACAAGCACCAAGCACTCCAGGGCAGGGCAACTGGAGTGGATGATGCTGTGCAATGAGGCCTCCGATATACGAACCCGCACAAGTGAAAGTTTCTTCAGAAATGGGAGTCGAAGGTTTAGTACCAGATTGTCTGGTAGGTCGCACAGCGCAAAGGTGGCGGTGTGGAGAGAGGAGGAAAACCGCGAGATGGACATCGGTGCTGAGGGCACAGGTAGATGGCGTTCGGTATCTGGTAGGTGATTTCCAGGGGAATAGTAGAACTCAAGCAGCTGTAGTTCTGTGAATTCAGGGGATTTCAGCCAGGCGTCCACCGTGCAGGGCATGGTATGCTTGCTCAGGTAGCATGACGGGATGCAGAGGCTTTGAACGGAGCCCTGGTGGGAGGAGATGATGGCTCTGGGGATTTCAAAATCATTGAAGAGAGATAGCTGACGACAGTCGAGATTAAGGGGCACGGCGCGCCATAGAGGGCGCCACCGAATTGAGAGGACTTGGGTGCGGCAGCAATCCTTGGTGGGGAGAAGCGAGATGATCTCCCCAAGGACGGCGTCCGGGAGATCGCTGATGCGGTCCACCCGAGATTCTACGGGTTCCTGGGATCCGGTGGGGGCGGGGTCGCCGCTTCTCCCCGCGCTGCCGGGTGCGGGATCTACAACAGGCGTCGCCGCTGGCGGGAGCCTCATCTTCTTGGCGCTGGGGTCAGCCGACTCCATTTTCCTCAAGGGCGTCGCGTCGCGCTCACGGATTTGAGCAGAGTAACGAATGACGAGCCTAGTTGTAGTGCGAGTGAAGAAGAAGGGGAGCTGGGGTTTTTCTGTAGTAGTGAGGAAGAAGGGGAGCTGGGGTTTTCTGTAGGAGTGAGGTGAGGAATTTGGGGGTACGAGTGGAGCGAGCTGACGTGAGGTGGGTGGGAGTGAGGAGGAAGAAGAACACCCAGGTTTTTTGGGGGGCGGTGTGCTGGGTGTGGGTAGCGCCTCTCATTCAGTAAATATATGGACTTTTGAATTGATTTTAATATTTACTAGGGTGGATGGGCTGTTTTGTCTTGGGCCCAGAGAAACAATTACTACTAGTACAGTGGAGACACTCTACAGCTACCCAGAAAAACAATTACTACTAGTACAGTGGATACAATACCGCTTCTGGCTCCTCCTAGGTCATCGAAACGTCTCCCTCTACTGAATGTCGTTATACTTTTGTTCACCGACATGCGGGCCATGCAGCACGCGGGCCCAAATGCCATCCACCAAATTAGAAGGCAGTATGCAGGCGGAGAGTCACCCCGGTCGTAGCGCGGCAATAACGAGCCGTCGTATCACAAAACCCCACCTCCCCGCAGTCTAAGTTTGACGGACGAAGCAACCATCATTTCACTCTTCGCTGAATCCCCTTCTCCCTCACCGTCTTCAAGAAAGGCAACACTCGCATCTGCCACTGTTCTTCTCTCCCAACGAAGGGAAGGTAAGCGGATCCGTGATGTTGGTATATTTTCGTTCAGAGAAAAAAAAGAACTTTTGCAAAGCAGTAACCGATCCTCACTCTCTTTTTTGTTTCATTGTCATTGCGATTGTGTTTTCCTTTCAGTGGTCTCCTAGTATTCGTCAGTTTCATGATGGACCAAGGAGAACCAGGCAAAGATCTGCCGATATTGGAGCAGACGCGGGAGGCTGATCCCCACGAGACAGAGAGCTCCAAGAAGATGGAGGCAGCCACCGAGCCGACCCCAGATACGCTCACGGCCACTACTGAGATGGTCAACGCCCCGTTTGAGGTTACAGCCCCCGTGGCACTGCAGGAGCAGTTTTCCCCCTTCGAGGATGTGTCCCCCCCCCCCCGCTGAGCTGCCCAAGGTGATTTTCTTCTTTGCCGATCTCGATTGTGGTTTTTCATCTAAGTATGTGGTGATGAATAATGCAAAATTTTATTAGCTTCGATGCCATGCTATACATAGTGGTTTAAATAACTTGTGTTTCTTATACTGGAAAGTAATTCAGAATTTGTTTCTGTTTCAATTAGAGCCCTGATGCAGACAAGGATTGTGTGGTTGTACATGTCACTCGCTATGAGGCGGATGACCTGAATATACGCACTGGGAAAACAGAGTTTTTAGGCTGTTGGATCCTGGAAGCCATTTGCGCTTATACCAATGAAGAGTTGTATTCCAGCCTCACTGTTGTCAGGCGTGTTGTCCAGGGTGTACTGAAGCACAAGAAGTTCAAAGCTACTCCTTCGTTTGTGAGGCATACTGTTCTTGTCAAGCTTACGCAGGAAGATGACGTGGCATGCCTCCACAAACAAGTTTATGAGTGGCAAGGCCACAAGGTTTTCTTCATGAAGGTTCACAGGATTGAGCTGCTGCCGGACGTCCTCGATGATGTTCATGGCAAGGTCCGTCTTGTGTCCAGCCCAAATTAGATCGAGGCATGAAATACTTGCCCCAGCTAGTGTTTAATAGTAGTTTGGATTCTGTCTAATTATCCGAACCTTGCCTGTTATCGAGCCCTCTGGGGCTAGTACACTGTTTGAATCCGTCTATGGGAACTGCTGCTACTTTTGTGTGCCCGTGAATCATCGTAATTGTTGCCGAAACAGATGCGTCCTCACTAGTTTTATCATACGAGCAGTGTGTGTTTTGATGAAATAGAGTACTCGTTTGAGAACTGTGCGCCGACGTATACATAAGTACTTGTAAACACTGTTGGTGCTACCCCACTTGTAAGCAGTTGTGCAAAACACGGCACATTGGCTCAGCTCGCTTCAACACTAGGCTATCGACCAGCTAACAATCAACAATCTGCTGTCTGACATATAAGCAACCATGTATCTTGTTACAGTGGTTCATGCAGTTAACTGAGGCCACAATGTAAATTCCAAACGTTCACACGCTAGTCCAGCGTTCATGTGGAACACTCACATTAAACTCGGCTTCATAAAAAACTTGAAAAGCATAAGTTAAGCAATTTTATACATCTCAATGATTCATAGAACATAACAAACATATACTAGTTCACAGCAAAAGACAAAGTTGTGAGAAGGTTTACAAATCAGGAAAAAACAAGCAAGGCTTCTCTGAGCAAAGGGCCTCCCGGCAGGCTTAAATTTCCTGGAGTTCACTCTGGTTTTTTCTTGTTGCCACCATCCAGGGTTAGGTTCTCTCATTCCAGAATAACCAATTATAATTGTGTTCTCAGCTGGAATGCTGAACTGAACCATGTAGTGTACTGACCAGCTGAAATTCTTGTGCATTCCACTAAATTTAAGCACCGCTATTTGCAGAAATAAGCAGACCACAATGCCTCTTGTCCGCGCACCTGTCCAAAAAACCGCCGTGCAGCCGTGCCAGCTAGTCCTCGGTCCATGGATGAACTGGTAGAAAGTGCATTCCGGACTAGGATGCAGTTGTTTTCGCTCGTCCCTGCACTGCAATCAGGAAGTAAAACGTACGAATCAACTTCTTTTATATTGCGTTGGTCATTCTACCTAGTAACTACCAATGTAGGAATACCTGGAAGACGGGTGGTTAGACGACGGCAAAGAGGGATAGCCATCTCATTTTGTGCAGTTCTACTAAAACTGAGGTGTGTGCTTTTGAATGCGTGGATAGAAACAATACGGAGACAGACATCCCGAAACGATATGGAGACAGACATCCCTGTTTGCGCAAATACGAAATACGGTTATTTAAACAGTGACAGATATTTGCAGTGGCGTATGATTAACAGCAGCATCTATTGTGTTATAATTGGCACTAGATTGACAGTATGAAAGTGTCCTTACGTAAGTAGCATCACATCACATCAACACTGCCACTAGATTAACATGCAGAACAATAGCATTAGTATTACTGTCATGAGAGTAGCACATGGTCAGTAAATGTGCAATCAAATTTGTGCAGTTCCACTGGGATGAAGCAATGTTAGCGGTGTGAGATTTAAGTGGTGAGGCAGATGTGGTTGCCGAGAGCGGCAAACACTCAGGCAGCATGTCTGCATTTGTCCCATTTTTTATCTCCTCGGCGACATTTTCCTATGTGAGCACAGGAAATCTAGACCTGCTCATTCTCATTTGCGTTGTCCCCCAACACCCGTCACTTTCTTTCCTTTTTCAACCAAGAGATAGGTCCACTTCCCCCACCCTTCGCCATCCACCATGCTTTCTTCGTCTTTTCAACCAAGAGACCGGTTGGGTAGCCAGTATCTACTACTTTCCCCCGTTTCCTCTTAGAACCAAGTCCTAGATTCATGCTATAGCTTTCCCACTTTCTTCCCTGTTTGAACCAACTCTTAGAGTCGACTGTATGAACTAGCTTTACCTCTAATAATAGTAAAAGTCTAGGTGGCTTTGGAACAGCGGACGGAAGTAGAAAAAGATCCACACGAAGCCAAGTGGGGAGCTGGGGCAGTAGAGCAAGGCAGGTTTCGAAGGAATATATACCTGAGGGTCGTCGGCATGTGGCAAAGACGGCGTCGGGAGGCCGCATCTTGGCCACAATACCGCAGGGAGGAAGAAGGGGTTAGAGGCCCTCCGGAGCCGGTGCTCTCTCGGAGAGAATGGCACGGCTGCCGATCGAGACGCGCGGGCAACCGTTGGTCTCCTCCCTCGCCGCCGACGACAGCGTGAACGATGCACCTACACCCCTGCCCCGGTCGAGGTTGTCCGGCCGGATTTGTGACCAGCCGTGAGCTGAGAGAGAGTGTGGCCACCTATGTCTTGCTTAGATCTGGAGAGCATGAGAGAGTGAACGAGAGGAACCCTACTAAAGCAAGCGCTAAGGCTCCTGCTTATATATATAGTGGAGTGATTTTATTGTACCAGCTTCAAAAAATGCGCTCCTACGTGTACCCGCGAGTGGGTGTGAGAGAACTAGTGCGTGCGTGCACCGCTTCTCTTCGTGAGAGTACAATATACTATGCCCAAAGAACGTTCGCGACAAGAGTAATAGTATAAGTGTGTGACGTGTGAGCTAAAATAAAATGTGCGCGACGTCTTTTGTTTTTAGAAGTTCTGAGGGTAGGGTGTGAAGAGCACATATGTGTGTGACGTCTACCTGCAGATAGACGGTGGGTGCGAGAGGACTCGGGAGGGTGCGTGTGCGTGAGAGAGAGGGGGGCACGTATCAATGCAATGCATGTGTCCGTAAATCATTATCCGACAAACGTTCGCCACAAGCCTTTTCCTGACGAACGCCGTAAGAACCGTTAGATCGGCATCCGACAGTGTCAGTTTTGCCATGTCATTTAACAGAACAGCCACTCCTCCTACACACAAATCTTCCACGTGAGTGTTAGCAACTGCCGTATGCTCCCTCCGTTCCAAAATGCAGTGCATATAGCTTTATTGAAAATTCGAACCTCGCAAACTTTTACCGAGTTTTCGTGTACCAAATTGCACATGTAGAATACCCTGTATATATCATTTCATTCATCTTCGAGAGGTAACTATAAAGATGGGGGAGGAGTCTACAAAGAAAGACCATCGTATCACCTGCAGCAATTTCAACCATCCTTTGGTGTGGAGGAATATCATAGGAACTCTATATGATATGATTTTTATAGGATTTTTTCCTTTAGAGCCAATTGGTTCATAGGAATAGATTCATATACTCCACATTTCAAAGGAAATAAACATGATATCATTTCTATAGCTTTAGAGCCACTTGGTTCATATGAATGGATTCCTATACTCCCATAATTTCAAAGGAAAATAAACATTAGCGTATATTCAATAGAAAAGTTCCTATGATATGAACCAAATTACATCTCTTTTCTAATCCCTCCTCATAGGAATTGAGATACATGTCATCTCTAGATTCAATAGAAAAGTTCCTATGATGTCAACCAAATGACATCTCTTTTCCAATCCCTACTCATAGGAATTGAGATACTCCATGTCATCTCTTTCCCTACAACTTCCATGTATACATCTTCTATTCCTAATTAGCTAGTACAACCCACTAGTAGCTTTTTTCCAAGACATGCAACTATGGCACAAGAACTATATAGTGTGCGAATAACTTGAAAGATGGTCGCTGGATGAAGCTAATCCGACAGTGCAGAGATGGCAAATCCGAGCACTACTGGCCGTTGGATATCATCAACATTCCACCAGATCTGCCACATGTACAATTTAGAAGACTCCATGGTTGAACTTAAGCATAATGCACAAACCTCAAAACACAAGCACTTCTCCTTTGTTCTAGAATCTTCCGTATCATAATTGATTTTTTTCTAAATGAATTGCCATTATTTGTTTTTTACTTTATGCTTTACAATGCACAACCCCATGAATCTTAACATTTTTATAAAACTAATTGATTTTGAATGAGATGAACTATAAGAACTAAACGAACATCTACATCATGCATATATGACTCAAAGCTTTACATGCTATAGTGTGTATTTATTCATAATTTGGTTTCGAAATCTCATGCGTTCAATGCATGTGTACCTTACTAGTTTTGAGTAGAGTAGCAAATTTCACGCGGCCCCGGGTATATAAAATGCAGGGCCCATGCATCATTGCCTTTCGGTCGAACCTACGTCCACAATTTTTTGTACGTACTATATCTCCACTGGTCCCCGAACCCAAAATGCTGCCTCGTTCCCCTAAAACCAAGCGGCCCACACATATTTAAGGCGTCGACTCGAACTCAATCCCTCTCCCGTTTACTACGACGTGGCCCCGCACGCCCTAGTAGTACTCCTACAAACCCTACCGCCGCACGCATCATCGGTTTTCTTCAAGAGGACGAGGGAGAAGCCGATTTGTAGTGGAGGCGCTTTCAAAAAAATGATCTGTAGTGGAGACCCCTACCCTAGGGTGCCCTAGGTAGCTGCCGCACGCATCATTGGTTTTCTCTTTTCTTTATGCTCTTGCGCCCTAGAGTGAAATGATGGTTGCTTCGTCCGTCCAGCTTAATGCGGGAAAGGTGGGGCTTTGTGATTTGACCCCTCATCGCTCATTTTCTACTACTGCGGCGCTACGACCGGGGTGCCTCCAATTCCAACCGCTGCTCCGAACTGTAATTTGGTGCATCGCACGTGGAACAAGACGGTGGATGAGCCACATGTCGGCCAAAGGGGTCCTGTTAAGTGTGTCGCCATTTCGTGTGCGGACTGACCCTGCTTGAGTCGCTACGCCAACACGACAGGTGCAGCCTACCACTTGGTTTTGCTCCTTGGTGAATCCCGACTATATTGATCTAAAAAGATACGTACTGAACTACCCTCTCCGTCTCGTTTTTTTAGACGTCTCGGTTTATAGGGCGTGCACGTAGTTCTAGGTCATCCATTTGACTAACTAAATCTGAGTTACTATGTCACAAAAAGTATATCATTGGATTATTAAGCGGATGTAGTTTCTAAACATATACTGTTCATCACATATATAGCCAGTTAAATTCTCAACCTAGAACGACGTGCATGCCATGTAAACCGATACGGAGGAAGTATAGTAGTAAAAATGAGGTGATTTTACCGAGCGATCGGCGGGGGAGCATGGCCTGTCATGCGGTCCCACGTGTCATGATGTACCAAGGCGATGCGCGTGTCCCTCTTGAGGCAGAAGCAATACTACGTGGTTTGAGATGATGGCGAACCGAAGTGTGAAATAATGGTTGCTTCGTCCGTCTGGGAAGGTGCGGCATTGTGATTTGACGTCTCATTGCTCATTACTACTACTACTGGGGCGGTACGACTGGGGTGCGTCCCCCTGCTGTTCTGCACTGTTATTTGGTGCTTGACACGTCGACCCGGTTGCTATATGTCCCACATGTCGGCGACAGGAAGTACAGAATTCATGAAAGCGAGCGTCGACGGAGGAGTACAAGACACGGCTTGGGTTTTTGCTGCTTCGCGCGATCCATCGATACAAACCCGGACTAAAAAAGGCGAGGGCGGGTCTTTTCCCGCGCGGCAGGCAGGGGAGTTTGGCATAGTCTGTTCGAGGCAAGGAGGCAGGAAGGGAAACAAGCAAATAAAGGTTGAGCGACTTAGTTTTGGGAAAATCTGATTTTACGGAGTACGTACCCACTAGGGTTTATAGGGCTCATCTACAAAACATTCGTTTTTCCGTTTTATAAGTCTCAATTCTACTACTAGTAGTAGTACCATCACATGTTGGATTTCGAGGTGCGTTAGATCACCCGATGCAAGCAGTGTCAAGAGAAAACTCACCAATGCATGTAGAAGTTCATGGAAATTTAGTGGTCATTCATGCATTCGTTCTAATTAATGCCTCGGTAAACATAACTTCTTGAGAAAAACGAGCGTACTAATTACTTGTGCAAACTAGGAGTACGAAATTAATTCGACCACTCACCGTCTACCTTGGTTGGAGAGATTTTGAAATTGAGCCATAAACTGGAAAGGAGGGAGTAGTAACTTTTGTCTCGATTACTATTTGTGGCCTTGTATAGATGCAAAATGTATTTTTTATAGTGGCCTTGTATAAGTAAATGGAGGGAGTACTAAAGGACATATATATTCCAAACAATATGATAATCTCTCTAACCAAGGTAGTAGGGACGAGGAGTAAACGGAGGGAGTACTAGTAAAATTTTCTCCTCGTCCTGCGAGCCACCGCGCGCGTGGGCGAGGGAGCGGGCGTAAGGCGTAGTAAGCAAGCTTCACCTCATCCTGCGAGCCACCGCGCCCGTGGGCGGGGGAGACGGCGTACTAAGCAAGCTTCTCCTCGTTCTGCGAGTTGACGGGACACATCAAAAGTACTCCAGTGTATAGAGCCTTGCCTCTAAGGTAGGCCCCACATGGTTTGCCTCTTTTTTAACATAACGCGTCAAGTCGCAATTTGTTTGTTCACCCGTGGTAGACGATCCTCCCTCCATCTAGTGGACAACCAGTACACGTGTCAAGTTACCACGTGGGCTGCCTTTTCGTACAGAAATGAGCTCCACCGTGTACCCGCGCGGGTGTGGTTGGGAAAGAGACGGGAGTACGTGCGCCGTGCGTGCACCTCTTCTCTTCGTGCACGTCCCCCACCTACGTGGGTGTGTGTGAGAGGGACTATAGAGATACAAACCTAGACATAATGCGCCGTCCATCCCCATGCCTCCGCCCAGTCCGACCACCAGTCACCACCACGCCCCACTCCTCCTCACCTTATCTCTCATCTTTCTCCCTCCATTTTTATATACAAGGCCACTATCAAAATTACAATTTGCAGATATACAAGGCCACTAACACTAATCGATGCAATATTAATGGTGTTTGCCTCGTAGTACTACTAGCAAAGGAGGACATTAATTATCCCTTGCATGCATGCGGGAGTGTGAGCATTGGCTTGATGTGCATGAAAGAGAAGAATACACATTAATTTACACGGCAAACAAGGAAACAAGGTGGCTTGCAACATTGAGTTAGAAGACATTAATTTTTGCCTTGGTACCTGTAATATGGGTTTGTGGCCTTGTATACAAAAATGGAGTCCGATAAAATTCTCGAGATACCATTTATCCGATAAAATTCTCGAGCAATCATTAGTTTTTACAAAATGGGATTACTCCTGCATGGGTCAATCACAACAGGTGTTTTGTAAAAAAATGCATCTTGATGTTCCGTGCAATGCACGGGCATCTTGCTAGTCCATGAAAACAACACATGGCAAAATTCCACGGCGAACGAGGGATTTGAATCTGTTGGGAGGGGCTGTTTGGAACTTGCCCGGGGTAGCCAAAATATGGCGACCCTTTTGTCCACCGGTGCCTTTGCCACCGATGAACGAGGAATGGCTCGGGTTCTCATGCATCCTCCAGCGCGCACGTTGGAGACGAGCTCGCACGAGCTGTGTTCTTTTTGTCCCACCACGCCGCCCGAGCCGCCCGCAGACCGACCGGCGACCCGCAAATTACGCCATCCAACCGTAGCCGCACACATTATGACAGCAAGTCAACCAACCGGACGAAATTCACGCAAACACGGCGATATTTCATATAAACAACGACGGAAATCATATAAGATACTGAATTTTCATACAAACATAATGGATTTCATTAGATTCAAATGAACTACGCGGTGCTAGTTCTAGACAGCACAGGTATATAATACCTGGCCTAAATGGTCGCCCGCCGATCGATTTGTGTTCCTCATGTCCGGCAGCACGATCACCGGACTGCCGGGAGCCCCGGAGGTATATGCGGGGTCGACGAAGGTCCTCGCAAGAAAAGGATCCGGCAAGACACCTGCTGTGTACGCCGGCGTCGCCTCCGTGGTGGCCTTCATGGGACCCAAGCGGCGGCGGCCTCCCGTGTTCTACTTCTCCTCGATGATGGCGGCGGACGCGGAGGCGCTCGCCACCGACTCGTCGCTCTCCGCGCACCCGGCTTCTGTCGCTGCTTGCATGGCGCGGCCGCCGGCATGGGAGTCTCGGCCACAGAAACGGGAGACGCGGTACGAGGCGGCGGCGTGGACGGCAGCAACGACGCCCGTGCGCCGCTCCTCGTCGAGCTGGCCTGGAGCGGCGAGTTGCTGAACCGCGCGCCGGCTTGGGGCGGCAACTGGCTCCGTCGGGCGAGGGGAGGGAGGTGGATCAGCGAGCTGCATAGCTCGTATCCGGCGGGCTCGGCGGGCCACCCAGCCGGCTTGGATGCGGAATAACTACTCTTCGTAAGCCATTGTAAGAGTGGACAAAATGGTGAAGGAGGAGATAGGGGAGCGGCGGAGGTGTGCGATTCTTGGCCGGCGTTTGGCCTCGTTTAAATAGGAGATTAAATAGACGGCGGACGGGAGGAGCTCGGCCGGCGTTGCGTTTAATGCCGGCCCGGTCATGAACGGACGTGTGTCCAGAGTGGGTTTCTCGGCTTCCACACGGGCGGGTTTCATGGAGGCGTTTGAATGCGGCAAGGAGGCGTGTTCAGCCGGGCGTGCAGCGAGTGGCGCCCTCGACTCTGACGTAGGACAGCGCGCCGTTCTTCCACTGACGTGTGGGCTCTTTGGGTACATGGCCTGCATGTCAGTGACCCAACGCAGGCAGCGCACAGCAGAGGAACCTTTGGTGGGCCAGGGCGGTCAGAAGCGGGCATTTCATAAACCGATGATTGTTCATTGAGTGTGACGTCATCCTTTTCATGTAGATAAGCCTACTATGTTGATAGCCCGTTCGATACGTTGTGATTCATAAAGACCGCTACAAACATCAATGTTCTGCTTATCACAGATAAGATTGATTAATACCCGTAACAATCCATGTCCTTAACAAAAGTTGCATGCACGTACAGGTTGAGCGTGTGTCTTGCGTCGTGTGCTGTGTGCATGCAGGCGTGCGAGTGTTGCGTGCGTGCAAGGGTACGTTTCAGTGTTGCATGCATGTGTGCGTACGTGCGTGTGTTCGTGAGTGCATGTGTACGCGTCAGTGTTGCACGCCTGCATGCGTGCGTGTGTTCGTTATGTGTACGTGTCAGTGTTGCACGCCTGCATGCGTGCGTGTCTTGCGTGCGTGCATGTGTACGTGCGGGGTGAGGCTACACGTCAGTCGACTGACTTTTTCATCTCTGGTCATTAGATTTTCCAGCCGTTGGATACGAAATCAAGGGCCTGCAGTTTATCATCAAACTCCACCCCCTGAGCCGCCAGCCACCACCGGCCGAACCGCCGGCCCGCGCCGCCACGCCGCCCCGCCCGCCCCGAAACCACTCCTCACCGCCGGTCCGCCGCCGCACCGGCCATCCCTCTAGCCCCCCCCCCCCGCGCTGAGCTTTTTCTCCGGCGATCCCCACCCCACCGCCTAATCAACGCCCCCCCACCGCCGGCGACTGCCAACCAGAGGTCTCACGACTTCGAGTACCCACCGACCACTAATTTATTACCATTTCTGTCCTTCATATACGCGCTGACGGGTGGGCCCTATAGTAATGTTTGCTGCTGAATGTGGACCGGTTGACTGGTCAATTGATCATGTCATCAACAAATTACGGAGTTGTATGGTGAGCCAGTGACCGTATGATCACCCTAAAATGTATTTTATTAACATAGTACAGACTCAAACTACCATTTCTTTCTTTCATATACGGGCTGACAGGTGGGCCCCACGGTTACGCGCCCCGATGGTGCAACACTAGTTGCGCCACGTGGAACGTTTGACTGGTCAATTGATTGTGTCATCAACAAAATACGGAGTTGTACGGGTGAGCCAGTGACCGTATAATCATGACATGTATTTTTTAACACGGTACAGACGCAAGGGCTCATATATACGCGCAAGCACTCACCGCTATAAGCGCACACACGCAGACCCTACCCCTATGAGCACCTTCGAGAGAGTGGGCCAGCATATGATCTTGAGATTTTACGAAGTCACCATAGGTGCCTCGTAGTCGAGTGGAACGTCTCCTCCCACTGAACGCACATCGCCGGAAAATACTGAAATTAACCCAGGATAAATGCGAGCACCGGGACTTTAACCCTGGTGGGCTCGAGAAACCACTGTCCTCCTAACCATCCAACCACATGTTGGTTAGCACGACAAAATGTATGTGGTGACCGTGATGAGCTTATTCTGAAGTCCAGTGACCATATCGTGCTTTCGCTTCAAATACAATGACCGTAAGTGTCGTCAACAAAATACGGAGCACGCATCAAATGCAAAGTCCGTCAGTGTCATCAAGAAAATACGGAGACGTATCGTGAGCTAGATACCGTATGATCACCACGAGAATGTATACGGTGACCGTAATGAGCATATTCTGAACTCCAGTGACCGTATAGTGCTTTAGCTTGAAATACAGTGACCGTCATGCGTGAATGTGTCGTGGGCATGCATACTTTTAGAGGGCCGAGAGATAGTTTGTGTGCGTACGTGAAAGTGGTGTAGAAAGAGGGGATGTCCGGTGGAGACAAGGAGAGATATGCCCTTCGTTTCTCTTTCCCGTGACTAATATTTTAGGAGAATATATAAACATTCACAATGCAGAACAAATATTTTTGGATGCACCATGCAATTAACTTTCATGTATAACATTGTACTATTGTATATGCTTATTTTCTTAGTGGCCGATTGCGTGTGTGGTGTGGTGGGCACATCATTTCTAGTTGTGGTGGGTCAACATGAGGACTCATGGGTCGGTTCCATCCTGCGCCACATAGGTTGGATCGAGACGCGTTATACGAAGACCCATGTGGAGGACTCGGCGTACAACACGAAGCTAGCTACCAGAGTCGCGGAGGACTCTATCCCCACTGGTGATAAGCCGACTATATATGATTTGTAACCCTAGGCCCCCAGTATGTTATAGAAGCTTGGGGGCTAGTTCGTCGATAGTATACACACACGCACAATGCCTGGTATTCACGTGTACTTTGTACACACCCCTATCACTAATATACAGTACCAGGAGTAGGCTTTTTCCTCAACTGCAAGGGTCCGAACTAGGGTAAAACTTTGCCTCGTATTACCATCCAGCCTAACAGTCAGGGATATCCTACCGAATGATATGATGGAATCATATCTGCCAACTACTAAGAGAGAGGTGTGTCTGGGGGGGGCAATGTGTGCGAGAGAGGCCTAAAGATAATGTGCGTGCGGGAGACACGTAGGCACATATATGTGCGTATAGAGGGCTAGTAGAGACCGTGCGTGTGTATATATGCATGTGAGAGAAATAGTGTTTTCCAACTGAGATTAGTGAAAAGAGTGGTACATAGTAGTCAGAAAGAGAGAGAGAGAGATACAGAGAGAGCATGTGCGTGAGACTCCCCGACACCCCGAGAGAGATTGTGAGCATGTGTGAAAGAGAAATGCCGATGCATATAAAGTGTGTGCACTTATGCGGTAGATAGAGAGATATATAGCGCGTTTGTGAGAACGGGCCGAGGCATAGTGCATCTACGTGTAAAAGGCGGTTCTACGCATTAAATTAAAATATAAATGGCATTATTATTTTTGGATGAGATCATGAATTTTGCAAATTGCGTATGGACGAAAATCGGTCTATCAGACACCCATACTCTATTGAATTCTAGCATGTGCATGTGTTTATTTCATATTATCGATCCATAGAGTGAGAGCGGTTTGAAATACAGGCAATGGATGCTTTTGCAATTCATATATAAACATTAATTAGTGCACTCCATGTTGTTAGTGTGAAGCACTTTATACATTTGTCACTTGCATGGATACATTCCAAATTGCTAGCTACGAAATAGAATACATGTCGAATTCAACATAAAGGGGGTTTCGAAGATTCGAATTCATAGGAAGTGCATTCATCTATTTGAACCCGAGATAATGGCATTTGTAAATCAGATGTAAAAGGGGGCATCAATCTTTGTTGTGCGTTTGAACATGCTATATATATTCATACGCATGTCTAACTTTTTTTTGCAACCAAGGAGATTATATCTGGAACCATGCATGAACTGAGGTAAGTTGCATATTTTTTAATATATACTCGTGTACAATGTATATTCAAATGTACCACCTCCATTCCAAAATAATCGTAGCTTTAGGATTTTCAAGAGTAAAGATTTGTGAAGTTTGACAAATCCTGAATGTTCAATTCAAGAGAACCGAAAACGTTAATGCTTCTGCTCCCAAATATTGAACGAAGCGCCAAATAGGCCTCTGGTCACCCGAAACCGCGCGAGACTAATGTTTGGTGGTAGGAAATTACTGTCCTGACTCTGGCCCGTGTAGCCTATCGGCCCGATGTCCAAAGGTCTAAACCGGGGTAGGTTTGTAACTTCACCAAGACGCCAGTCTCAACCGCCTCCGAGAAGCATTCATACGCCGTGGGCGCCTAAACACCCATGCGCTCGGCCGAAATCTATCCCGCCCACATTTGGGACACCTGAGATTACTGTCCTACCCCCAACCCGCAATATGTCCGAAATTTTAGATGGGGGCAAAGTTTGTAACTTTCCCCAAATTTCAAACAAGCGCGTCCCAAACCGAAACATTGTTCCCCCTTAGTTCCCCGCCTCCCTCCGTTTCCCCATTCATACTCCGTGGGCGCCAAAACGCCCTCTCCACCAGCCGCGAAACCCCAGCCTCCTCCGTCCTCCACCCCATAGCGCCCAATCCACCGCCGCCCAACTCCATCACGCCGGAGCCGGTACCCCGACGTCGTCGTCCAACGCAACCGCAACCGCAACGCCCTCAAGGACTTAGCAGCTGAAGCCGAGGTAGAGCTGCCTCCACGACGCCGACGCCGACGTGCGCCGTACCAGAACCACTCCGACCACGCCGTCCTGCGCCTCACTGCTGCCGCTCCACTGTCGCAACCGTCCACCGCACCGGAGCTGTTCCCGCTACGCCGTCGTTCGCCGCCTCGGATCTGCTTCCCCGCCGCCGACAGACGGCCACCGCACCACACTCAACAACTTGGCCATGGGTTCGTCCAAGGCTGCACCGTCCTCCACAACTTCTCGTTTCCAGCGAACCACAAGAAGATCGTTGGAAAAACAGAAGGAGGACACAGCACTGCCAGCAGAAAGAGGTACTCCTCTTCCCTTATTCGTGCAAACCTTACGTCTCTGCTCACACCGTATTCATCCCACGAAAGAAACTAGTTGAGCGCTTCTTACTGCATCTTCTTCGTGATACTAAATGCACAAGGTTTCCTCCCTTTACTATTTCACCTTTGCTAGAGGTCAGTAGCCCGCCTGGATTTCAATTCAGGGTCAGTCGAACCGCAATTAAAAGAAGCAGCACCCGCTTAGGCGCGCGGAGCACCTAGTCCGCCTGTTCGCCGGGGAAGCGGCGCATCGGTGTCTATCATAGGGGTGTGGGGCGCAGGAGCTGCTTGCGCCCGATCTGGAGGTCGGCGGGGCTTGAATGGATTGCCGGGGGCGGTGCCAAGCACGGCGGTGCGGTGAGGTCGAGGGGAGGGCGCAGGCAGGGGACTGGGCCGGTGGTCGCTGCCGTTTCGAGGAAGATCGTCAACACTGACTGGCTGGAGGTAGATGAAGGCGATCTGCCCGTTCTTTGTACATCGGACGGTGCAGAAAAAATGGACTGACCTATTTGTTTTCAGTCGAATGTTATTTTCATAGAATCCTGTAGTAATTTAGTGTGCCATGCATGTTGTAGAGCTATCATATGTCTCCCGTCATTTATTTCTCACCGACCTGCTATCTGCTACCTTTACACTGTACTAATTGTGCACACACTTCACCCATACTCACACTATTGTTTTTTATGCATGGGTATTTCAGACTCTGACGCAGTGTTGATGAATGCTGAAAAGAAAAGACAGAAGTCGCTCCAGTGTAATTCGAAGATAAGCACTAAGCGTTTCAGCGCTCTAAAGGATGCAGTGTCAGCAGTTGGAGACAGTAAACGTAGCTCTGCAGTTGATGATCTCAATTGCCACACACAACCATCCCAGGTGCTTGCTTTAACTTCGCGCTGTCAAATGTGGTTGCATGTTGCATATGGTGTCTAGCTTGTATTGCTTCCAATTTGGTTAAATTGCATCTGCTTACTTTACACATTATACCTTTGATAATGACATGCCTTCCTGTTTTTGATACATACTACATATGTCTATTAACCATGTTCGTACATCAAACTAATGCTCTTTTGTATCCCTCGTCAATCACTTATGATGAGACAGTCACCCGGGTGGGTTACTGTGAGACGCCATACTCGTTTAAAGAGTGCAGTGTCATCCTCCCCACATGATTCTCAAGAAACAGCAAGGCTAAATGAAGATAGTCAACGTAGCTCTCTAGTTGATGACCGCAATTCCCCCACACCACCATCACAGGTGCTTGCTCTAACTTCGCAGTGTGATATGTGGTTGCATGTTGCATACGGTGTCTAGCTTGTAATGCTTCTAATTAGGGTAAATTGCATCTGCTTAGTTTACACATTATACCTGTGAATATGACATGCCTTCCTATTTTTGGTACACACTACATCTATGTGTTAACCTTGTTCTTACATGAAACTACCTCTCTTCTGTATCCTGCATCAATCACTTACGATGAGTCACCTTTATTCGTTGCATATTGCATATTATTTCTAGCCTGTTGCCATGTATTGCTTCTAATTTGGTCAAATACATTTGTTAGGGCACCCTTTTAATTTGGCAGAGTGATATTGGTTTCATCTTTCATATGGTTTCTAGCTTGCATTGATTCTAACAAGTTCAAGCACCTTGTGCTTAGTTTACACTTTATACATCATACATGTCAATATGTCACGCCGTCCTGTTTTTCATACATATTCCATCCTCCTATCATGCGGCTGCCTTACATGAAAGTAGTGTTCGTCAGTATCATGCATCAATGAGTTCTGAAGAGCAAATTTTATTCCTTTTTCTTGTGGGTTTGACTTGACAAGGCAAAATCAAGAAAGAGGAAGGAAAAGAGTAAGGAAGGCGATGATGGTGGTCCTCTGCAGCAACGTAAACGGAGCATCTGTACCGATTCTCCTTGTACTGATAGTGCATTACAAGGTCCAAGTCTCCGCTCCCCTACTCCACCATCCAAGGTGCTTGCTCTAACTTGGCAGTGTGATATCTGGTTGCATGTTGCATATGGTGTCTAGCTTGTATTGCTCCTAATTAGTGTAAACTGCATCTGCTTAGCTTACACATGATACGTGTGAATATGACACGCTTTCCTGTTTTTGGTACATACTATATCTGTCTATCACACCATGTTCTTACATGAAACTACTCTTCTTGTGTATCCTGCATCAGTCACTTATGATGGAACACCTTTAAGTTGGCAGTGTGATATTGGTTTGCGTCTTGAATATGATTTCTAGCATGTATTGCTTCTAGTTTGATGAACGCCACCTATGACGAGACAGTTTTAACTTGGCAGAGTGATATTGATTGCACCTTTCATATGGTGTCTAGTTTGCAGTGCTTCTAATTTGTTGAAGTGCCTTCTGCTTAGTTACCACATCATAGGTGTGAATATGTCAAGCCGTCCATTTTTTCGTACATATTCCATCCTCGTATCATGACTTTGCCTTTCATCAGAGTAGTGTTCGTCAGTATCATGCATGAATGAGTTCTGAAGAGCGAATTATATTCCTTTTTCTTGTCGGTTTGACCTCACAATGCAAAATCAATAAAGCTGAAGGAAATTGGCAAGGCATTGGATGATGGTGGTCCTTCCGAGCAACTGAAACGGAGGTTCTCTACAGATTCTACTCCGCCATCCTCCCAACAAGATTCGCAAGACAACGCAAGGCTAGACAGTCAACGTAGCTGTGTAGATGATGAGCACATCTCCCCTACTCCACCATCACAGGTGCTTGCTCTAACTTGGCACTATTATATGTGGTTGCATGTTGCGTATGATGTCTAGCTTGTATTGCTTCTAACTTTGTTGAATTGCATCTGCTTACTTTACACATAATGCCTGTGAATATGACACGTGTTCCTGTTTCTAGAACATACGTGTACATGATGAGCACATCTCCCCTACTCCACCATCACAGGTGCTTGCTCTAACTTGGCACTATTATATGTGGTTGCATGTTGCGTATGATGTCTAGCTTGTATTGCTTCTAACTTTGTTGAATTGCATCTGCTTACTTTACACATAATGCCTGTGAATATGACACGTGTTCCTGTTTCTAGAACATACGTGTACATGATGAGCACATCTCCCCTACTCCACCATCACAGGTGCTTGCTCTAACTTGGAACTGTTATATGTGGTTGCGTTTTCCGTATGATGTCTAGTTTGTATTGCTTCTGATTATGTTGAATTGCATCTGCGTAGCTTACAACTTATACCTGCAACGATCACTTACCCATAAGACACATTTAACTTGGGACTGTGATGTAGGTTGCATCTTGCATTGTCTTCTAGCTTGTACTGCTTCTAATTTCTTGAAATGGCACTTACGACGAGACACTTTTTACCTGATAGAGTGATATTGGTTGCATGTTCATATGGTGCCTAGCTTTCATTTCTTCTAATTTTGTTGAAATGCCTTCCGCTTACTGTTTTTTCATACATATTCCATCCTCCTATCGTACGTGTGAATATGAAACGCTGTCTTTTTTGTATATATTCCATCCTCCTATCCTGCGCTTGCCTTACATCAAAGTAGTGTTCGTCTGTATCATGCATCAACCAGTTATGCAGAGCTAATTTTATTCATCTTCTTGTGGTTTTGACTTCATAAGGCAATATCAGAAAATAGGAAGGAAAAGAGTAAGTTAGGGGATGTTGGTGGTCCTCCGCACCGACGCAAACAGAGACTCTCTAGATTTGCCACTGCTACTGCTAATGAAGTTGAAGTCCCAAGTCTACATGATGAGTTCATCTCCCGTACTCCACCATCGCAGGTGCTTGCTCTAAGTTGACAGTGTGATAATTGGTTTCATGTTGCATATGTTGTCTAGCCTGTATTTCTTCTATTTTGATTAAATTGCACCTGCTGAGTTCATACGTTATACATGTGCATATGACATGGCGTTCTGTGTCTAGAATACACTGCATCTATCTATCATACCATGTTCTTACATCAAAGTACTGCTGTTGTGTATCCCGCATCAGTCACTCATGATTGGACACTTTTAACATGGCAGTTTGATAGTGGTTGCATCTTGCATTGATTTCTACGTTGTACTGCTTCTAATTTTTCGAATTGCCACTTATGACAAGACACTTTTAACTTGGCAGAGTAATATTGGTTGCATCTTTCATATGGTGTCTAGCTTGCATTACTTCTATTTTCTTGAAAATCCTTCTGCTTAGTTTACACATCGTAGCTGTGAATATGTCATGCCGTCCTGTTTTTCTTACATATTCCATCCTCATACGGTTGTCTTACATCAAAGTATTGCTTGTCTGTATCATGCATCAATGAGTTCTGAAGAGCGATTTTATTCTTTTGTGTTGTGGGTACGGCTTGACATGGCAAAGTCAAAAAAGAGCAAGGAAAATAATATAGTAGGGAGTGGTGTTACTCGTCGGGTGAAACGGAAAAGGATCTGCCGTCCAGATTCTGCTGGTACTTATAGTGCAGTAGAAGGTCCAAGTCCACCGGCTAAATCTACAAACACAGTATCACCTGCTCCACCAGCTGCAGCATCCGCTTCAACTGTACCAGCATCTCAACGAGTTACTCGTTCGTTTGCTCCGGAACTGGCCAGTTCCCAAGCTGCCTTCACACCTAACACTACTTCCGAAGCACTGCTGACACAACAGGACTTGGCAAGATCAGATGAACCTCATGAGCATCAACACCAAGACGGTACCTGACCGAGTCAAGTTGCAGTTGCATGCTCCTTTATATGTACTCTCACAGTTTGATGTACACTAACACTTTCCATATTCGTTGTTGAACTAGCACCACGACGCAAGCGGAAACAGACATCAGGGATAATGCTTGACAGATTAACAAAATCTAAAGGAGGAAGAATGGAGATCCATTTTGAGGCAGGTTTAAAAAGGCCACGTGATGCTACAGAGTCAGCCAAGTTAGTATCAGAGGCAGCCGTTGCCGTTAGGTGTCATGCACGTATCCTCCCAACGTGGATCCAGTACAGGAATGAGAAAGACAATACCCAGTTTAACACCTTCCTTGACCATTTATCCGTAAGTAATGTTATTCATCGCAATTAGTAATATTGTCTTGCTCTGTCCCATACTTTCTAGCTTCCTCCTAATAAGACTCACATTCTTTTTTCAACAGATGAGGTTCAAGTTGGATCCGAAAGATGATGCAACTAAACAAGCATGCACTCATGTTTTTCAGTCTGCTCTGCGACAGTATCGGTACCACCTTAGAAAATCTCACTTTGAAGGCAAGGCTAACAATGAAATCGCCCAAACATCTCCAGTGGAATATATTACAGATGAAGACTGGACAGCCCTCGTTAAACACTGGTCTGATCCAAAGTATCAGGTAGGCTATATGTATTTGATCAGACCACATATTGAACTTGTATTTATGTATGTGCCTTACAAGTGTATCTTCTTCTAGGCTAACTGTTTGAAGAACAAGACCAACCGTTCTAAAGTGAAATTCCAACAGACAACAGGATCTCGTAGCTATATTGCACACTGCGAGGCTCTTGTAAATAGCTGCTACTTCCTTCTTTTTTCTGTGCCATATTATCGTATCTATATTGACTTGTTCCAAATACAGAGGAAAGCCTGTGCGGACCAAAAAGAACCTGAACCGAATGCAGTGCAAATCTTCAAGGATTGCCACACCAGCAAGATGAAGGGCATGAGCACACCAGTTCAAGCCGCTGTTGTAAGTCCTTACTCCTCCTGCCTTTGAACTGATTGGTACTGTGATGTGTTCATTTAACTACTTGGTTTGCAGCCAATGTCAGTTACTCTGTTCACTTTTATACACAGTTGTCTTAACGTATCATTTCACCTTACATGGTTTAAAAGAGATGAAGGATATTCTTTTGGTCTTGATCTGTATTCTAGTTGTTATGTTCACGTGCGCACACAATGATAAAATAGCCTGTTTGTTTTATATCTGTTTGCCCATGATATGAATGATGTCATACTATGTTCATCCTACTTTAAACCATGTCTCTTTATCCTTAGATGTCAACGAATGTGAGGAAATAGACAATACAGTAGGCATGCTACATGGACATATGTTCCGAAAGTGATTTTATTATGTAGTTGGCACTACAATACATGCTAATGTATTACAGTAGTTCACCAAAATAAGTTATGTATAAACGTGTAACCTACTTTGTTTGTTTTTGTCTCATTAGTAACTTATCTGGTACACTAATCTACAAGTTCAAACTTTCAGGAAGCTATGGAAAAAATGATTGAACAGCCACAACCACCTGAAGGTGACGAGGCTACCACAGGCACAATGTCACCTCTTGCTGCAGTGCGTCAGTATCTCTCCACTAACAGTGCAAAAAGCACCTTCCTGCGTAATTCTGGGTTGGTTGTCAAGGTAACCTCGTCCAAATCGCCTACTGAACAAAATCTTCCTGCTAGACAGAGTGATATATCTGTGCTCCAGACACAAGTCCAATCCCTAATGGACGTCGTTTTGGAAACAAGAATAGTGGTTGACAAATGTCGTCAAGATATGAATGGTTTTGAAACCAGACTATCAGACATTCGCTTCGTTGTTCAAGAGCAATGGCGGAAAAAAGGTGAAGATCGTGCTGCTCCATCAGATTCTACAGCCTGAAACATTAGCACTCAGGTCAAATGATCTGTGCTTCTATACATCTGATGGTGCTTTTATCTGCAAGGACTGTAAACTTTATGCCAACAGGCCTTTTGTTGTGATACAACATTTATGATGCTGCCAAAGGCTGCAATAATTACGACGCTATTTTTGTATAGTGTAGGTTTATCTTAGTAATGTATTCGGCCGAAAGCTTCGTAGGAGCCCAACATGCCAACATTCGTCGGGCCCATTCCAATTGGGCTAAAAACGATTATGGGCCGAAATTTGCATGTAGCCCACTAAAAATATCTGGGCCTAAATCAGCATAAGATTTCATATTTTTCTGGTAGGCCTGTGCCCATAGTGGGCCTTTAACAGGCCTAAACATAATTTGGGCCCTCAGTAACAATAGGCCGTTTACAGGTGTAAATATCTCGAGCCCATAAAAAACATGGGCCTTTAAAAGACCGAAAGTGAGATTGGGCCCATTTACGATGCGGATCTTTCACAGGCCGAAATTCGGACGGGCCGTAAATGCGCCGACCTAATACACGGGCCTTTAACAGGCCGGAAGTTCGGTCGGGCTAGATTATCGTCATTTTTATATGGGCCGTTAATGGGCCCGATGTGACGTTGGGCCACATATGGCCCATGGATTTCGTCCGACGTTAACAGGCCGAAAATCGCAACAGGCCGAAAGTGGCCCAAATCTATAGTGGGCCTCTAACAGGCCAAATGTTAGACATGGGCGAATAGGACCCAAATCCTTCACGGTCGTTTATGGGCCGAAAGTTTCAATGGCCTGTAAATGGGCCCAAATGAAGCAGGACCTTTAACAGGCCAGAAATACACCGGGCCGTAATTCGGCCCATATACTTAGCGGACTATTAACGGGCCAGAAGTGACCATGGGCCGCGATGATGACAAGTTTAGGACAGGCCGTTGACGGGCCGATTTCACACTAGCCGTACGGGCCTTAACTGAGAATGTTGGGCCTTTAGCTGGGCCGGCCCATTATGGCCGCAAAATCTCGCGGGCCTTTAGCTGGGCTGGCCCATTATGGCCCACAAAATCTCGCGGGCCTTTAGCTGGGCCGGCCCATTATGATACGCAAAATCTCGTGGGCCTTTTGCTGGGCTGGCCCATTCCTTCAGTTGGGCCGGTCCATTTAAACTTTATGGGCCACTTTTGGGCCGGTCCATGTGTCAACATATCATAGGCGCATCTCGCCCATTGGATGAGTGACACCTGTGCCAACGCAGAGCTGACACGTGTTTCCGTCAGCCAATCGGAATTTTACATGTGGAAAATCCCCATTGGTCCGGGCTAATAACGGGTTATCGGATCCAAAACCGGACCCGATAGCTTAACGGCGTTCCGTTACGGTGGATGCCACGTGTCGGTCACCCTTGACGAAAGCACTTCTGTGACGCGCGATTTATCGTCATGGAAGTGGACACTTCCGTGATGATAATTTTGGTAATGTCATGGAACACTTCTACGACAGCACATGTATGACTATCTTGATTCTGTCATAAAATTGTCATGGATGTACATGCATGACAAAAAATGCGACCTACTGTGACAAACACGTATCATCACAGAAGTGTATTTTTTTTGTAGTGTCGCCACGGATGTAACAGCCTGTGTTCCAATTAGTTAGATTATTTCCTGGGCATGTCTTTTTCGATCCTCTGATTGCCTCCCTCTGGATGCCAACCAGAGTCTCAGGGGCTACTATCTATACACAGGTGCATTCTGCGCATAGAGCACAATTGAAAATATTACATTACGTACCTCGAAGCCTCTTAGCAGGCCCGTGAAGGCCTCATTCAATCCGCTTTTCACGGACAGAATCCTCTCAACCACCGTACCAATCAAGGTACGATGTTCCTTTGAGACGGACGCATGCTGCAACATGTCCATCAATGTATCCGGCACTTCCGGATTCCTGGAAGCAGCTGTAGGAGTATGGACTCCCTTTGAAGGGATATGTTTACCCGACCCTAAAGTCGTCTCCGGTTGTAAACCGGATAGTCCGGGGCCTTAATTGTTGGTCCCCGTAGGGACCACACACCCCGGACCCTGGGCGACCGAAGTTTCACCTTCGGGCGTTGCCTTCATTGTCCCCCAATCCACTTGTCGATCGAGAGAGATCCTCCGGGACGACAACTCGAAGTCGTCTGCCCTATTGGGCGAAGAGGCCTGTGGAGGCGTCTCGCTTTCCATCATCTCCGGAAGAAGATCCCCCGAGGAAGAGGAGTGTTGAGGAAGACTGCGTGCCGGACTGCAAAACATATATTCTAGATGTTACCCTTGTAACTGGAAAAGAACGGGATATGTTTAAAACACCCTTGTTCACTTACGATTCAGCTAAAGGCTTGTCCTTACGGAGGAACTGTGCGACAACGTCGTCTTTCGAGCCCGAACCGCCTGACAGGGGCATCTTACCTCGCTTAGGAGCCTTTACCTCCCAACCTTCGGAGGCGGCCCTTTTCTTACCATGGGGAGAAAGGATGTCAGCTTCTCCTTCTCTTTTGTCTTCGGAAGAGGGAGCCCTAATCTCCTCGGACACAGTGTCTGGTGTACCTTCAGAATGGAGGCCACCTTTGGCCTTCCTGCTCTCCTCCTTGTCCTCTTTCGCCGTCACTTGGTATGGTGCCGGAACTAGCATCCTTGTTAGCACATGATCAGCTGAGTCTTCGGGAAGAGGGGCCGAACACCTAATTCGCTCTGCCTTCTTTATCCAGCCCTAGAAGAAGATGGTTTTTCTCAGTACCTTATTACGGGATATTTAATTAAGCTGTGTTCAGGAGTCGAGTGCTTACCGAGGTATCCGGATGGTTGCAGTCAAGGCCGATGTCCTTGGTGGTATCCGGCCACTGCTTTTGTGTCCCAAAAAATAACTTCCACATTCCTCTGTGCGTCGTGCCGAAGAAGTGCTGAAGGGTCTGTGGTCCTTCCGGATTGAATTCCCACATGCGGAGAGGCCATCTCTGGCCTGGCAGGGCCCGACGGACTAGCATTACTTGGATTACGTTGATGAGATTGGTTTCCTTCTCAAGGAGACTCCGGATGCGGCTCTATAGTGTCTGCACTTCGTCAATTGATCCCTAGTCCAACCCCTTATTGATCCATGATGCGAGCTGTATTGGAGGGCCAGATCGGAACATAGGTGTAGCTGCCCACTTGGTACCACGGGGTTCAGTGATGTAAAACCACTCCCATTGCCATAAGTTGGAGGATTCCGTGAAAGAGCCTTTTAGCCAAAGAGCATTGGTAAGCTTGCTCACCGTGGCACCACCACACTCCGCTTGCTTCCCCTCGATCACCTTCGGCTTCACATTAAAGGTCTTGAGCCATAAGCTGAAGTGTGGGGGAATACGGAGAAAGGCCTCGCACATGACGATGAACGCCGAGATGAGAAGAAAAGAGTCCGAGGCTAGATCGTGAAAATCTAGCCCATAATAGAACATGAGCCCACGGACAAAGGGATGGAGAGCGAGCCCTAGCCTCCAGAGGAAGTGGGAGAGATATACGACCCTCTCGCTGGATCTGGGGGTAGGGATAACCTGCCCTTTAGCAGGGAGCCTGTGGAGGATTTCCGTGGTCAGGTATCTTGCCGCCCGGAGCTTCGCAATATCCTCCTTTGTGACGGAAGAGGCCACCCACCGGCCTTGAAGGCTGGATCCGGACATGACTGAGAGGCTTGTAGCAGTTAAAACCTGGGTGCTGGAACTCGAGGATGGAAAGGTTGAGGGAGAGGAAGGCGTAGAGGAGAAAGACGGGTCCGTGCCCCGTTATAAAGGCGGTGAATATCAAACGCCTCCTCATGGGCCTTAAAACTTGCCTACTCCCAAGGAATCATGCCGACGGGGCGGTTGGATTACCCACGCCCGTATTGATGAGAATCCCGTAATAAGGGGACACGATCTCTGCTTCGACAAGACATGCCAATAAAACCGCATCTTGAAACGCAGAACGGATGGCTAAAAATGGTTTGATAATAACCGGGCTGGGACATGATGTCACGCCACAAAAAGTTGTCAGCAGATTGGACTCATGAAATATTATACTCTCTGCGTGTGTGTGGCACTTGTTTTGCAGAGCCGGACACGTTTTTATGTTCGAAGGTTGTTTCGGAGCATTCGGAGGAGGAACCCGCCTTGCAATGCCGAAGACAATCTGCGCGCCGAACACCTCGTCATTGAAGCCTGGTTCAGGGGCTACTAAGGGAGTCCTGGACTAAGGGGTCCTCGGGCGTCCGGCCTGTTTGACATGGGCCGGACTGATGGGCTGTGAAGATACAAGACCGAAGACTCTCACCCATGTCCGGATGGGACTCTCCTTGGCGTGGAAGGCAAGCTTGGCGTCCGGATATAAAGATTCATTTCTCTGTAACCGACTTTGTACAACCCTAGTCCCCTCCGGTGTCTATATAAACCGGAGGGTTTAGTCCATAGGGACAATCATAATCATACATGCTAGACTTATAGGGTTTTAGCCATTACGATCTCGTGGTAGATCAACTCTTGTAATACTCATATTCATCAAGATCAATCAAGCAGGAAGTAGGGTATTACCTCCATAGAGAGGGCCCAAACCTGGGTAAACATCGTGTCCCCTGTCTCCTGTTACCATCGACCTTAGACGCACAGTTCAGGACCCCCTACCCGAGATCCGCCGGTTTTGACACCGACATCCGTAGTTAGTAGCTAGATGGCTTTCTCTCTCTCTCTCTCTCTCTCTCTCGCTGAATTCTCAATACAATGGTCTCTTGGAGATCCATATGATGTAACTCTTTTTGTGGTGTGTTTGTTGGGATCTGATGAACTTTGAGTTTATGATTAGTCGTATCTTTTTATATCCATGAAAGTTATTTGAGTTTCTTTGGTCTCTTATATGCATGATCTCTTATAGCCTCATCTTTCTTCTTCGATATTTGGGTTTTGTTTGGCCAACTTGATCTATTTATCTTGCAATGGGAAGAGGTGCCTGGTAGTGGGTTCGATCTTACGGTGCTCGATCCCAGTGACAGAAAGGGAACCGACACGTATGTATCGTTGCTACTAAGGATAAAAAGACGAGATCTATATCTACCGCCATATAGATAAACAGATCTTGTCTACATCATGTCATCGTTCTTATTGCATTACTCCATTTTTCCATGAACTTAATACACTAGATGCATGCTGGATAGCGGTCGATGTGTGGAGTAATAGTAGTAGATGCAGGCAGGAGTCGGTCTACTAATCTTGGACGTGATGCCTATGTATTGATCATTGCCTGGATATCATCATAATTATTTGAGGTTCTATCAATTGCCCAACAGTAATTTGTTTACCCACCGTTTGCTATCTTCCTCGAGAGAAGCCACTAGTGAAACCTACGCCCCCGAGTCTTCTTTCTCATATATTTGCTTGCGATATACTTTTTTCTTGCTTTTATTTTCAGATCTATTAAACCAAAAATACAAAAATATCTTGCTGCAATTTTATTTATTTAATCTATTACAATTTTCTCCCATCCACGCACCATTTCTGGCGCCGTACCCCGAAAGGGATTGACAACCCCTTTAACATGTCGGGTTGCGAGTGGTTGTTATTTGTGTGCAGGGGCTGTTTACGTTGTGTTGCTTGGTTCTCCTACTAATTCGATAACCTTGGTTTCATATCTGAGGGAAATACCTACTGCCGCTATGCTGCATGATCCCTTCCTCTTTGGGGAAATACCGATGTAGCTTCAAGCGACATCAACATGCAATCATCATAATAAATTTTCTCATCAAAACTTGGGGGACTAAAAATATCATATTCATCAAATATAGCACATCCAAGCTTATGGCTTTGCATATCATTAGCATCATGGATATTCAAAGAATTCGTACTAACAACATTGCCATCATGCTCATCATTCAAATATTTTGTGCCAAACATTTTATTGACTTCTTCTCCTAACAATTGAGCATAATTTTCCGATCCATCATTTTCAAGAAAGATATTATAAAGATGGTCAATAATATGATGCAATCTCAATTCCATTTTTATGTAGTTTTCTTTTATAAACCAAACTAGTGATAAAACAAGAAACAAAAAGATTAGATTGCAAGATCTAAAGATATACCTTCATGCACTCACCTCCCCGACAACGGCTCGAGAAAAGAGCTTGATGTCTACTACACAACTTTATTCTTGTAGACACGTGTTGGGCCTCCAAGCGCATAGTTTTGTAGGACAGTAGCAATTTTCCCTCAAGTGGATGACCTAAGGTTTATCAACCCGTGAGAGGTGTAGGATGAAGATGGTCTCTCTCAAACGAGCCTGCAACCAAATACAAGAAATCTCTTGTGTCCCCAACACACCCAATACAATGGCAAATTGTATAGGTGCACTAGTTCAGCGAACGGATGGTGATAAAAGTGTAATATGGATGGTAGAAATATATTTTTATAATCTGAATAAATAAAAACAGCAAGGTAGCAAATAGTAAACGGGCACAAAAACGGTATTGCAATGCTTGAAAATGAGGCCTAGGGTCCATACTTTCACTAGTGCAACCTCTCAACAATGCTAATATAATTGGATCATATAACAATCGCTCAAAGTGCGATGAAGAATCACTCCAAAGTTCCTATCTAGCAGAGAACATAAGAATAAATTGTTTGTAGGGTACGAAACCACCTCAAAGCTATTCTTTCCGTTTGATCTATTCAAGAGTTCGTACTAAAATAACACAAAGCTATTCTTTCCGTTCGAAATCCTAGAGTTCATACTAAAATAACACCAAAACAAATTCATATTCATAATACTCAATCCACACAAAGAACTACAAGGAGACTCCAAAGTTTCTATCGGAGAAAAGATAATAAAAACGTGCATCACCCCTATGCAAAGATTACCCCAATATCACCGCGGGAATCCGCAAGTTGAGTGCCATAACGTATATCAAGTGAATCAATATGATGCCCCATTGTCACCTCAAGTTTTCATACCGCAAGACATACATCATGTGTTCTCAAATCTGAATATTCAATCCGACATGACAAAACCTCAAAGGCGGTAAAGATTCAATTCATCACAACAAGAGTATAGAGGGGAGAAACATCATATGATCCATCTATATTAACAAAGCCCATGATACAGATCACGAGCACTACAAAAAAAAAAGACACATCTGTGACATTTTGGGCCGAACGAAATTTTTTGTCATACTTATGACACTTCTATGACGATAATTGTGACAAAACCCGGTATCATCATAGATGTGGTGGGGTCGTACTTCTATGACAAAAGCTCATGACAGAAAATGGGCTTTTCGTCCTGGGCGGGCCGGAGACGCAGCTGCATGACATTCTTTGGGCCGTCCATGACGGAAAAAACCATAGTAGAAGTGAGGGCGAGGAAAATTTTGGGGTGTTCCCGGTTACGGTGGGTGGTCGGGGGCCGAGCGATGCGCGTTTCTCTCGTACGTACGCGCGTGTGTGCGAGGCGTTGGGCTCTAACTGAACCCGGGCGAGGCATTGGGCTCTAACTAAACCCGAGCGATTGCACTACAGGCTATGCATTAACTGAACCCGATCGAGCGATTCCTTCGCTACTGCTGCTAACTGAAGCCGATCGATGATGCCTCTGGATGAATAGTGAGTGTTGTTGGGGGGTTTGGATGAACAGTTCTCGGTGGGGGTTGGATGAATAGGAAGCCATGGTAGTAGAGGCCATTGTCGCTGGATGAACAGTACCCCGATCGATCAAGCCGGTGGATGAACAGGGCCCCGTGGAGGGCTGGATGAACAGGACCACGTGGAGGGCTGGTTGAACAGTAGCCGGTGGAGGGCTGGTTGAACAGTAGCCGGTGGAGGGCTGGATGAACAGTAGCCCGTGGAGGGGTGGTTGAACAGGACCCCGTGGAGAGGGCTGGCTAAACAGTAGACAGTGGAGGAGCGGTGGAGACTGGATGAACAGGAGCCCGTGGATGAACAGTCGCGGGTGGAGGCTGGAGGAGGTCGATGGTGGATGAACAGTAGCCCGTGGAGGCTGGAGGAGGTCGACGGTGGAGATGAACAGTATCCCGTGGAGTCCCGTTTTGCGGTACGCCACACCCCTCCCGATGAACAGGACCCCCGTTTCGACCGTAGCGCTCCAACACAAGTCCGTTTCCTTTGTTTTGCGGTACGCCACACCCCTCCCGATCAACAGGACCCCGTTTCGACCATAGGAGGTCCGTTTCCTCCGTTTTGCGGTACGCCAGACCCCTCCCAATGAACAGGATCCCGTTTCCACCGTTGCCGGTAGAACACAAGGCCGTTTCCTCCGTTCTGCGGTATGCCAGGCCTCGTTTCCATCGGTTGTTCCGTCCAAGCCGGTTGGCTCCCGATGAACAGCATGCGTTCCGTTGCCTCCCAATGAACACGACGCATTCAGTTGCCTCCCCATGAACACGACGATGACGCAGTTTCTCCGTTATGACCCAGCCACAGCCATGTACACGAGCCCTAGCCATACGTATGCGCGAGTAGGCATTCGAGACCCCGCCCGCATGTACGTACGTGGCCGTATTTACTTTCTTGCACCCTGGCCGCTGTATGTACGTGTACATGCTACGTGCGCGCCTCTACTACCACACGTGCGCGCCTATACATCGACCAGTATGTACGTACACGTTCGCGACCAGAATGACAACACTACGTACGCTTCGACCGAGTGGGTCCCGACTGTCAGGCACTTCCTTGTGTGCGAAGATGTAGCTGGTGGGTCCCAGCAGTCAGGGGGTGAATCATTTTTTTGCCCGTAATACGGACGCATTTCCTTGCGTGCGAAGATGTAGCTGGTGGGTCACAGCAGTCAGGGGGAACGTTTTTTTCACGAAATACGGTGGCCCGTCCGGTGGTTCCCCAGGTGGAGGAATCATTATTTTCCGCATAATAAGGAGGCACTTCCTTGCTGCGGCCGTGGACTCAGCTGTCAGCCTCTCCACGTACAGTTCTCTTCCGATGGAAGTCGTTCCTTGACCACGTTGACCATGCCGTACCGAGAGCACCAGGGCAGTGGACGACGGTGAGGCCTAGGAAGGGGACGACGCGGAGCCGGGGAAGACGCGGTAGTGGATGCCCACGCGGAGAGGAGTACGAGGGTTCACTAGTTTGGCTGCGGTGTGAGGCTGCCGTCGCCGCAGGGCCTGGCCAGCGGTGGGAGTAGTAGGGGGCGGTGAGGCTTCCGCGACAGCACAGCCGGCCACGGGAGGCAGGAGCAGGCGGTCTCGCCGGTGCTGGTTTGGACGGCTGGTGCAAGAAGAGCAGCGATTGAAGAAGCAACAGGACCATTCGATTCAAATCCAATGGTCACTGCTGCTAGAATCGTTTGTTGACTAAGTTGACAAGCCCTGCGTACGCGTCAACTTAGTAGGCCCACAGGTCAGCCTCCCAACCGGTGCACCCCAGATGTTAGTGGGAGGAATCATTTTTTCGCGTAATAAGGAGGCAGTTGATTGCGTGCAGCCAGGCCAGCAGAGGGAGTAGGGTGGGCCGGTGAAGCCTGCGCGGCATCACAGCGGGCCACAAGAGGTGGGAGCAGGCAGTCCCGCCGGCTCTAGTTTAGGCGGCTGGAGCAGGAAGATCAAGGATTGAAGAAGCACATCGGTCGTTGGATGGACATCCAACAGTCACTGCTGCTAGAATTGTGTGTTGACTGACAAAGCCTTGTGTAAACAAGTCAGCCTCAAAATGTGTGGCGTGTACAGCCCATTTGCTATTATTTTTATAATTTTTACTCATTT